>NC_091981.1:283337291-283426996 GCF_044704955.1 Pristiophorus japonicus | reverse complement strand
CCCCCACCTCTCTCTCTCCCCACCTCTCTCTCTCCCCCCACCTCTCTCTCTCCCCCCACCTCTCTCTCTCCCCCCACCTCTCTCTCTCCCCCCACCTCTCTCTCTCCCCCCACCTCTCTCTCTCCCCCACCTCTCTCTCTCCCCCCACCTCTCTCTCTCCCCCCACCTCTCTCTCTCCCCCCACCTCTCTCTCTCCCCCCACCTCTCTCTCTCCCCCCACCTCTCTCTCTCCCCCCACCTCTCTCTCTCCCCCCACCTCTCTCTCTCCCCCCACCTCTCTCTCTCCCCCACCTCTCTCTCTCCCCCCACCTCTCTCTCTCCCCCACCTCTCTCTCTCCCCCACCTCTCTCTCTCCCCCCACCTCTCTCTCTCCCCACCTCTCTCTCTCCCCCCACCTCTCTCTCTCCCCCCACCCTCTCTCTCTCCCCCCCTCTCTCTCTCCCCCACCTCTCTCTCTCTCCCCCCACCTCTCTCTCTCTCCCCCCACCTCTCTCTCTCTCCCCCCACCTCTCTCTCTCTCCCCCCACCTCTCTCTCTCTCCCCCACCTCTCTCTCTCTCCCCCACCTCTCTCTCTCCCCCCACCTCTCTCTCTCCCCCCACCTCTCTCTCTCCCCCCACCTCTCTCCTCTCCCCCCACCTCTCTCTCTCTCCCCCACCTCTCTCTCTCCCCCCACCCTCTCTCTCTCCCCCACCTCCCCCTCTCTCTCCCCCCACCTCTCTCTCTCTCCCCCCACCTCTCTCTCTCTCCCCCCACCTCTCTCTCTCTCCCCCACCTCTCTCTCTCTCCCCCCACCTCTCTCTCTCTCCCCCCACCTCTCTCTCTCTCCCCCCACCTCTCTCTCTCTCCCCCCACCTCTCTCTCTCTCCCCCACCTCTCTCTCTCTCCCCCCACCTCTCTCTCTCTCCCCCCACCTCTCTCTCTCTCCCCCCACCTCTCTCTCTCTCCCCCCACCTCTCTCTCTCTCCCCCCACCTCTCTCTCTCCCCCACCTCTCTCTCTCTCCCCCACCTCTCTCTCTCTCCACCTCCCCTCTCTCTCTCTCTCCACCTCCCCTCTCTCTCTCTCTCTCTCCACCTCCCTTCTCTCTCTCTCTCTCTCTCTCTCCACCTCCCCTCTCTCTCTCTCTCTCTCCACCTCCCCTCTCTCTCTCTCTCTCTCTCCACCTCCCCTCTCTCTCTCTCTCTCTCTCCACCTCCCCTCTCTCTCTCTCTCTCTCTCCACCTCTGACTGTGCTTTGACAGTCCCTGAGGCCATTGTAACAGTGCAGTGGTAGCCGAACCTACAGCTCAGAGTGAACCAGTCGGTTTAAATCAGCGTGATGAAGAACAAGCTGCTGATTTTTAAGTGCACAGCTTGCGCTGTTCCAAAAAGGCAGCCTGTAATTTCCAGCAGGTCTGGTTGGCCGGGGTGGAGGGGGGGGGGGGGGGTGTTGGGATTTTCTGCAGAACGCTTCCCAATGTGTGCATCAGATGTAGAATGGTGCATCAGCAGTGCAGCTGTGCCGTGTTATGTGACCGAGGGAGCTTCGGTGCCCCGTATATAAAAGTCCCTTTTTAGGCCCTGAACTCATGTTAAGATGGAATGTTACTGACTCGAGGCCAGTCTGGCTCCTGCAACCAGTAGGAATGTCGTCTGGAGCTTGCGTCTCTGGCTCTCCGACCTCGAATAACGTGGTGCGCTGGGAATCAGAGAATTTTAGAAGCTTACAGCACAGGAGATAGGCCATTCGGCCCGTCATGCCCGTGCTGGCTCTTTGAAAGAGCAGTCGTTGCTTAGTCCCACTCTCACTTTTTGTCCATAACCCCTGTAAGTTCCTCAACCTCACGTACCCGTCCAGCTCCTGTTTAAAATTATTGATGGAATCAGCCTCCACCATCTTTTCAGGCCGAGCATTCCCGATCCCGACAGCTGAGTGAAAAAAATTCTCCTCATCTCCCCTCTAGCTGTTTTGCCAGTGATTTTAAAGCTGTGACCTCTAGTTATTGACCCACTTGCCAGAGAGGAGAGTTTTTCTCCTGTTCTGCCCAGTCCTTTATATACTGCCTGTCCTCTACACAGCAAGTGCTCTGTGTTTCTATGGAGACTCTTGGTGCCTGAAGGAGCATTGTTCCACAATAAAATTCAGTCCTGGCCCTGTTTTTATATTGTGTCGTTGCTTCTTCAGTCACAATCTGTGAAAACTTTATTTGCTTCAACAACAAACAAAAAAACCTCTAACCAGGCTGTGTTTGAAGACGTGAGCTGCCTTTGATCTGGGTTAGATACCCTGTATTTGATTTACATCGAATTTTGCAGCACATATTTGGCCCTGCAGGTCACCACACGAGCCTCCTCCCACCCTATTTGGTCCAACATATCTCAACACCCCCCCCCCCCACCACCTTCAACATTCACTCCCTCCACCACCGGCGCACCGTGGCTGCAGTGTGTACCATCTACAAGATGCACTGCAGCAACTCACCAAGGCTTCTTCGGCAGCACCTCCCAAACCCACGACCTCTACCACCTAGAAGGACAAGGGCAGCAGGCGCATGGGAACACCATCACCTCCACGTTCCCCTCCAAGTCACACACCATCCTGACTTGGAAATATATTGGCCATTCCTTCATCATTGCTGCGTCAAAATCCTGGAACTCCCTCCCTAACAGTACTGTGGGAGTACCTTCACCACACGGACTGCAGCGGTTCAAGAAGGTGGCTCACCACCACTTTCTCGAGGGCAATTAGGGATGGGCGGTAAATGCTGGCCTTACCATCGATGCCCACATTCAGGAACGAATAAAGAAAACAATGGAATGATGCTGTTCCAGGAGTTGAGGTGACCGTTCCGCCCTTGGTGCAATGTGGCCTCCACCATTAATCCACCCCAGACAACAGAAACCTCTAAAGGGTTAACAGCATGTCCATTCAAAAAAAAAAGTAAGTGGCTGTTGTTATGCAGAAATTGTCCTGAAGCCGGGTGTTCTTCAGGTACGCTGTGGGTTGCAAGTTGAAAGGCTGATACTTTTAGGAGAGGTCCCATCTTCTACCTGAACATCCACCATGGGGAAGTTGGTGGTCTTTCTGTGGTTCATCATCATAGGCAGTCCCTCGAAATCGAGGAAGACTTGTTTCCACTCTAAAAGTGAGTTCTCAGGTGACTGAACAGTCCAATACGGGAATTACAGTCTCTGTCGCAGGTGGGACAGACAGTGGTTGAAGGAAAGGGTGGGTGGGGAGCCTGGTTTGCCGCACGCTCCTTCCGCTATCCTGCGCTTGATTTCTCCATGCTCTCGGCGATGAGACTCGAGGTGCCCAGCGTCCTCCCGGATGCTTTTCCTCCACTTAGGGCAGTCTTGGACCAGGGATTCCCAGGTGTCGGTGGGGATGTTGCATTTTATCTGTGGTTAAAGATATTTGCGCTATCTTTTTTTTAACATGCTTGTTGGTGGCTGAGTGATCCATTTGTCCTCATAGAATCATACGGCACAGAAGGAGGCCATTCGGCCCATCGTGCCTGTGCCGGCTCTGTGAAAGAGCTGTCCAAGTAATCCCACTCCCTGCTCTTTCCCCTTAGCTCTGCATTTGTTTTTTCTTTAAGTATTTATCCAATTCCCTTTTTGAATCTGCTTCCCTTTAGGGCAGTATATTACCGCTCGCTGCGTAATTCATTTAAAAAATGTCTTTTGCCAATTATCTTAAAGTAAACTGCCCTGTTTGGAACTGGAAAATCCAGTTTCGTTTGGGTGGGAACAACTAGCAAATTTGACAACTGAAAACTCAGACAGTAAAAGTCTGGTGGTTGTTGCTTTTTGCAAAATAAATTCTTTGGCCATATCTGGGCAGTCCCACACCAAGTGTCATGCACTCAACATTCTCCCCTTCCTGCAGTGAGCGCAGTGCCTGATCCCTCGAGCTTGGGACCAGGCCGGGCGGGAGTGTTGGTCCTCTCGGTGGCTCGCCTGACAGCCCAGTGAAGCGCTTCCGATGTGGTTGTAAAATGTTGAGACTGGAGTCCCAGATTGTTCGATCTTTGGCTGCCCCTGACATTTGATTAATGCCGTGGATTGGTGAATTCTCATTAGCTGTTGTCTAACCTGTCTTCCCCCAGGGCCGCACCTGACCCCTTTGACCCCTGGCAGTTTGGCCTACTGAGTCCTATTTATGTAAAGGGTGTTTCTTGGGTCTGTTGGAAAATAAATGTTAAATCTGTTTCCCCTCTGAAGAACTATAAAGGGGTACAGGTTGAACGACCCTTATCTGGGACCTGGCCTGTTCTGGATAAGGGATTTTTCTGGCCGAGAGGTGGTCACGTTAAATTGGAAATTGGAAATTGGATGGTACAGGAACTGAGCAAGGGGATATCAGGGCTGGCTGGCTTGGGGTTGGGAATACAGCAGAGAGATCATTGGGGGGGCGGTGGATCGCGGGATCAGGCCAGCGAGGAAGGACTTCAATTTGTTCATGTCGGAGTTCTGCTCATGCGCCACCCGGTGGCCGGGAATGGTTCTGGGTGAGGGAGTTCTGGATAAGGGAAGTTCAACCTGTACTACTGTATTAAAGATGCTACACAGATGTAAGTTGTATTATTTTGGATCTGCACATGAAGGGTTCCATGGAAAATACAACTTGCATAAGAAATAGGAACAGGAGCCTGCTCCACCATTCAATACGATCATGGCTGATCTGATCATGGACTCAGCTCCACTTTCCCACCCGCTCCCCATAACCCCTTATCCCCTTATCGTTTAAGAAACTGTCTATTTCTGTCTTAAATTTATTCAATGTCCCAGCTTCCACAGCTCTCTGAGGCAGCAAATTCCACAGATTTACAACCCTCAGAGAAGAAATTTCTCCTCATCTCTGTTTTAAATGGTGGCCCCTTATTCTAAGATCATGCCCTCTAGTTCTAGTCTCCCCCTTCAGTGGAAACATCCTCTCTGCATCCACCTTGTCAAGCCCCCTCATAATCTAATACATTTCGCTAAGATCAGCTCTCATTTTTCTGAATTCCAAAGAGTAAAGGCCCAACCTACTCAACCTTTCCTCATCAGTCAACTCTCTCATCTCTGGAATCAACCTAGTGAACCTTCTCTGAACTGCCTCCAAAGCAAGTATATCCTTTCGTAAATATGGAAACCAAAACTGCACGCAGTATTCCAGGTGTGGCCTCACCAATAACTTGTATAGCTGTAGTAAGACTTCCCTGCTTTTATACTCCATCACCTTCGCAATAAAGGCCAAGATACAATTGGCCTTCCTGATCACTTACTGTACCTACACACTATCCTTTTGTGTTTCATGCACAAGTACCCCCAGGTCCTGCGGCACTTTGCAATATTTCTCCATTTAACTTGTCCTTTGATTATTTCTGCCAAAATGCATGACCTCACACTTTCCAACATTATACTCCATCTGCCAAATTTTTGCCCACTCACTTAGCTTATGTCCTTTTGCAGATTTTTTGTGTTCTCCTCACACATTGGTTTTCCTCCCATCTTTGTATCATCAGCAAACCTGGCTACATCACACTCAGTCCCTTCATCCAAGTCATTAATATAGATTGTAAATAGTTGGGGTCCCAGCACTGATCCCTGCGGCATCCCACTAGTTACTGATTGCCAACCCGAGAATGAACCATTTATCCTGACTCTCTGTTTTCTGTTAGTTAGCCAATTCTCTATCCATGCTAATATATTACCCCCAACCCCATGAACTTTTATCTTGTGCAGTAACCTTTTATATGGCACCTTGTCAAATGCCTACTGGAAGTTCAAATGCACCACATCCACTGGTTCCCCTTTATCCTGTTCGTTACATCCACTCTCCATCAGTGCTGACACTTGGAATAGGAATATAGAATTGTACAACATAGAAGGAGGCCATTCGGCCCATCCTGCCTGTGCCGGCTCTTTGAAAGAGCTGTCCAATTAGTCCCACCAAGTGTATAAACCTGTGGAATTCTCTACCACAGAAAGTTGTTGAGGCCAATTCACTAAATATATTCAAAAAGGAGTTAGATGAAGTTCTTACTACTAGGGGAATCAAGGGGTATGGTGAGAAAGCAGGAATGGGGTACTGAAGTTGCATGTTCAGCCATGAACTCATTGAATGGCGGTGCAGGCTAGAAGGGCCGAATGGCCTACTCCTGCACCTATTTTCTATGTTTTCTATGTTTCCCTTTTGAAGTTATTATTAAATCTGCTTCCACCAGCCTTTCAGGCAGTGCATTTTACAGGACTCGCTGAGTAAAAACATTTCTCCTCCTCACCTCCCTGGTTCTTTTGCCAATTACCTCAAATCGATGTCCTCTGGTTACCGACCCTCCTGTCACTGGAAACAGGTTTTCCTTTATTTTAAATGTATTCGTTCACGGGATGTGGGTGTTGCTGGTGAAGGTACTCTCACAGTGCTGACTTTGTCTAAGTCCTTTTGGTACAACTGAGTGGCTCGCTGTCATTTCAGAGGGCAGTTAAGAGTCAACCACCATGCTGTGGATCTGGAGTCACATATAGGCCAGACTGGGTAAGGACGGCAGATTTCCTTCCCTAAAGGACATTAGTGAACCTGTTGGGTTTTTCCGACAATCGGGTTGTTTTATTGTCACCAATACTGATAGTAACTTTTTAATTGCAAAGTTATTTAATTAACTGAATTTAAATTCCCCAGCCATGGTGGGATTTGAACCCTGGTCCCCGGATCATTAGTCCAGGCCTCTGGATTACTAGTCCAGTAACTATGCTACCATACCCCTATAAATCCCTCATAATTTTAAACAGCTCTATTAAATCTCCCCTGAACTTTCTCTGCCCTGAGGGGAACAATCCCAGCTTCCCCAGTACCTCCACATAACTAAAGTTCCTCTTTCCTGGTACTATTCAACAAGTAGGACTAGGCCATTCAGCCCCTCGAGCCATTCAGCTAGATCATGGCTGATCTGTACCTCAACTCTATTTATCTTCCTTCGCTCCATATCCCTTGATAACCTTACTTAGTGTCAGCTGTGGCTCAGTAGGCAGCACACTCACCTGAGTCAGAAGGTTGTGGGTTCAAGTCCCACTCCAGGGACTAGGCTGACACTCCAGTGCAGTGCTGAAGGAGTGCTGCACTGTCGGAGGTGCCGTCTTTCAGATGAGATGTTAAACCGAAGCCCCGTCTGCTCTCAAATGGAGGTAAAAGGTCCCATACCACTATTTCAAAGAAGAGCAGGGGAGTTATCCCCAGTGTCCTGGGCCAATATTTATCCCTCTATCAACATAACACACAGATTATCTGGTCATTATCACATTGCTGTTTGTGGGAGCTTGCTGTGCGCAATTTGACTGCCGCATTTCCCACATTACAACAGTGACTACACTCCAAAAGTCGTACTTTTGGCAGTAAAGCGCTTCAAGATGTCCGGTGGTCGTGAATGGCGCCATATAAATGCAAGTCTGCCTTTCTTAATAAAAAATCAATTGTTGATTGTCGTCTGCTAGATCCTTTTGAAGCAGCCGCTGTTTGTGTGTGAACCATCATGGTGAGGGCCTCGGGTGGGTGTGACGTTGTGGCTGGTGGAAGGGTTTAAAATATTTTACTGGACGTACGCTGTGCACTGCACATGTCAAGTGCGTTAATGGGCTGTAAGCAAAGAAAAATTCCAATTAACATTGTCTTGGTTCAAAGTTATTTTAAGCAGTTGACAACAAAACCCGTCGGTCGGTTCTTACGGTAAAATGTGACCATGCGGGTACTGGTGGGGGGAGGAAAGAGAGGCGGGATAATCCGTAGAGCAATGTGTAGAGCAGTGCTGATCACCAGGCTGAGGTATTGGGAGGTGCCCAGCAGGAGCCTGGCTAGCTCCATGTTGGTGGGCATCCAGCTCCCCAGGTTGGAGGCAGCAAGGGTTGATTGGCCACTGTGTACTTTGGGGAATGTGGTAATTAAGGCTGACGCTGGATGTGTTTTCTTTTGAGAGTGTAAACAGATGGAAACCGAGAGCGTTCTGTTTGAAAGGTAATTGGGTGCAAGGCTGTGGAAGCATTTGAGATTTCAAGTTGCTGACACCTTGATTGTTTTTTATGAGCCCAGATTCGAGGCTTTTGTTTTTAACTCTTGTGGCTCTCTAAAGGTGTCGGCCATGTCTCAGTAGGCAGCACATCTGCCTCTCCGTCAGGAGGTCGTGGGTTCAAGTCCCACTCCAGAGACTTGAGCACAAAAATCTAGGCCGGCACTTCAGTGCAGTGCTGAGGGAGTGCTGCACTGTCCGAGGTGCTGGCTTTCTGATGGGCCGTTAAACCGCGGCCCCGTCTGCCCTTGTGGACGTAAAAGATCCCATTGCCTTCTTTAAAGAAGAGCAGGGGAGTGCGCTCCTTGATGTCCTGGCTAATATTTAGCCTTCAACCAGCATCACTAAATCAAACTAACTGGTCATTAATCACATCGCTTGTCAATGTTCCCTACATTACAACAGTGGCTTCACTTCAAAAAGTACTTCATTTACTGTAAAGCACTTTGGGACATCCTGAGGCCTTGAAAGATGCTGCATAAATGCACATTCTTTTGACTTTACTTGTCGGAATCCCTGCACTGTTGGCGGTGCCGTCTTTCGGATCAGACGTTAAACCGAGGCCCCTTCTGATGTTAAAGAAGAGCAGAGATGTTATGGCCAATTCCTCAACCAACATCACTAAAACAGATACATTATCACATTGCTGTGGGAGTTTGCTGTGCACAAATTAGCTGCCGCATTTCCTACATTATAACAGTGACTACACTTCAAAGGTACTTATTTGGCTGTAAAAGCATTTTTAGATGTTCTGAGGTTGTGAAAGGCGCTATATAAATGCCAGTCCCACATCAATGCGATTGATTCTTAACTACCCTCTAGTGGTCTGGAAAAACCCTCCATTGTATCAAACCGCTACTAAAAAGTGTCAGCTGTGGCTCGGTGGGTAGCTCTCTCAGTCAGAAGGTTGTGGGTTCAATTGCCACTCCCGAGATGTGAGTACGTAAATCTAGGCTGACACTCCAGTGCAGTACTGAGGGAGCGGTGCATTGCCGGAGGCGCTGTCTTTCGATTGAGGCATTAAACCGAGACCCCGTCTACTCTCTCAGGTGGACATAAAAGATTTCAAAGAAGAGCAGGGAAGGTATCTCCGGTGTCCCGGCCAATATTTATCCCTCAATCAACATAACAATAACAGATTATCTGGTTATTATCACATTGCTGTTTGTGGGAGCTTGCTGTGCGCAAATTGGCTGCCGTGTTTCCCACATTACAACAGTGACTCCCAAAGTACTTCATTGACTGTAAAGCGCTTTGGGACGTCCAGTGGTCGTGACAGGTGCTATAGAAATGCAAGTTTTTGAGCAGCCTTGTCGGAACACTTTTCCACCTCACGGACCGCAGCGGTTCAAGAAGAAAGCCCACCAACGCGATTTTCCCAGGGCAATAAATGCCAGCCTGGACAGCAAAGCTCGTATCTCGAGAATACATTTAAAAAAAAATGTGACCAAGGAATTGTTATCTTTTCTCTGGTAATTTGGTGTTTTTTGAACTTCCTGTTGACTGTAATCTCTCCCTCTGTGGGTCTGTATAGTTCTAACTCTTTGTTTCCACCCTGCGGTTTGCGTAAAGACCAGACGTTATAAACAATCGCATAGAATTTACCGCACAGAAACAGGTCATTCGGCCCAACTGGTCTACACCGGTGTTTATGCTCAACACGAGCCACCTCCCGCCCTAATTCATCTCATCCTATCAACTCTGCCCAAGGAAGCAGTTGAGGCTAGCTCATTGAATGTATTCAAGTCACAGATAGATAGATTTTTAACCAATAAGGGAATTAAGGGTTACGGGGAGCGGGCGGGTAAGTGGAGCTGAGTCCACGGCCAGATCAGCCATGATCTTGTTGAATGGCGGAGCAGGCTCAAGGGGCTAGATGGCCTACTCCTGTTCCTAATTCTTATGTTCTTATATCCTTCTATTCCTTTCTCCATCATGTACTTGTCTAGCTTTCACTGAAATATCTTCAAATAACTACATGCTAAGAAAGAAAGACTTGCATTTCTATAGCGCCTTTCACAACCACCAGACGTCTCAAAGCGCTTTACAGCCAATGAAGTGCTGTGGGCAGGCACAGCAGATGGGGCGAAGGAGAAGCAAGAGTGTTTGGATGGAGGTGACCGGGGCCCAGGAGAGGAGTGAATCTGGGGCCCAGAAGAGGCGAGGGCCCAGAGGCAGCATGGGCCAGCCCACACTGAGATATGTTTGCGCGCTCGGTCTGTGCAGCAGAGCTGGTCTCCAGTTAGTCTTGGGTAACCCTTGCCACTGGACCAAGACCTAGCTCTGTCAAGCCCGTGTGGTGGCTGGTGTGCAACGGCCACCCCACATTAAAAAAAATCCACGCACAGGCATCTTCCACCCTTCAGGATGTAGCTCGGGATCTGTAATATTAGGTCCTTCATTGGAACACCTGTGAACTCATCTCTTTTCGGCGTGGAAGCAAGTCATCCTCGCTTCGAGGGACTGCCTATGATGATGATGACTTTGCGTGTAGTCACTGTTGTAATGTGGGAAACGCGGCACCCAATTCACACACAGCAAGCTCCCACAAACAGCAATGTGATAATGACCAGTTAATCTGTTTTTTATGGATGTTGATTGAGGGGTAAGTATTGGCCAGGACACCGGGGAGAACTCCCTTACTCCTCTTGCTGCCCACTGAGCCACGGCTGACACTTCCTTGCTGGTGGTGCAGTGGAAGCTGTTCTTCATTAAAAAAAATTCCCCAACCTGGAGTTTCCGGGCTTGCTGGATGAAGTGAATGTTGCCACCGTTTGCAAATTCCCCTGGAATAGATGTCGCTGGGCGTCGTGCGTGTCTGCGAAGGATGGGGCTGAACTCTGCCTCGCAGGTGACCAGCTGTGGCTCAGTGGGTAGCACACTTGCCTCTGAGCCAGAAGGTTGTGGGTTCAAGTCCCACTTGAGCACATAAATTTAAGCTGACACTCCAGTGCAGTGCTGAGGGAGCGCTGCGCTGTCGGAGGTGCCGTCTTTCGGCTGAGACGTTAAACCGAGGCCCTGTCTGCCCTCAAGTGGACGGAAAAGATCCCATGGCACTATTTCAAAGAAGAACAGGGGAGTTACCCCCGGTGTCCTGGCCAATATTTATCCGTCAATCAGCATAACCAATAAAACAGATTATCTGGTCATTATCACATTGCTGTTTGTGGGAGCTTGCTTGTGCACAAATTGGCTGCCGCCCTTCCGACATTGCAACAGTGACTACACTTCAAAAATACTTTATTTGCTGTAAAGCGCTTTGGGATGTCCGGTGGTCTTGAAATGCGCTATATAAATCCAAGTCTTTTTTTACGGTACATAGAAACATAGAAATTTACAGCACAGAAGGAGGCCATTTCGGCCCATCGTGTCCACGCCGGCCATCAAAGAGCCACACGGCCCTCGGTCAGCAGCCCTGAAGGTTACATATAAACCTATGAACAATGACGGAAAGGCAAAGAGCACCCAGCCCAACCAGTCCGCTTCTCACAACTGCGACACCCCTTACACTGAAACATTCTACACTCCACCCCAACCGGAGCCATGTGATGATCTGGGAGAGGCAACATCCATATTAAAAACCCAGGCCAATTTAGGGAGAAAATAAATCTGGAAAAATTCCTCTCCGACCCATCCAGGCGATTGAAACTAATCCAGGAGATCACCCTGGCCGTATTCGATTCCCTGCAGTACCTACCATCGTATCTGCGCCAGCCAACAAAAGGTTATCCAGTCTAATCCCACTTACCAGCTCTCGATCCGTAACCCTGCAGGTTACGGCACTTCAAGTGACCATCCAACCATCTCCTCTTAAAAGTGGTGATGGTTTCTGCATCCACCCCTCTTCCAGGCAACGAGTTCCAGATCCCCACAACCCTCTGCGTAAAGAAGCCCCCCCTCAAATCCCCTCTAAACCTTCCACCACACACCTTAAAATTATGCCCCCTCGTAATAGACCCCTCCACCAATGGAAATAGGCCTTTACTATCCACTATGTCCAGGCCCCTCAATAAGGTCTCTTCTCAACCTCCTCTGTTCCGATGAGAACAAACCCAGCCTATCCAATCTGTCCTCATAACTAAGATTCTCCACTCCAGGCAGCATCCTCGTAAATCTCCTCTGCATCCTCTCGAGTGCAATCACGTCCTTCCTATAATACGGCGACCAGAACTGCACGCAATACTCCAGCTGTGGCCTAACCAGAGTATTATACAATTTCAGCATAACCTCCCTGCTCTTATATTCTATGCCTCGGCCAATAAAGGCAAGCATTCTGTATGCCTTCATAACCACCTTATCCACCTGGCCTGCTACTTTCAGGGATCTGTAGACAAGCACTCCAAGGTCCCATTGTTCATCTACACTATTAAGTGGCCAACTGCTTAATGTATATACCCTTTCCTTATTAGCCCTCCCAAAGTGCATTACCTCACACTTCTCTGCCATTTGCCCCTGCTCTGCCCACCTGACCGATTGATATCCTCCTGCAGCCCATGACTTTCTTCCTCATTATCAACCACACAGCCAATTTTAGTGTCATCTGCAAACTTCTTAATCATACTTCCTATACTGAACCACACAGGCCAGGAAGGTCCGATGTTTGACCAGCACTTATTGTTGATCTAAGATTTAATAGAAATGTAGAGGGCTTTTGACAATCAATAAGGATAAACTGTTTCCAATGGCAGGAGTACAAAAGCAAGGAAGTTCTGCTAACCCTTTTAGAAATTACTATTCGGCTCCAGCAAAAGTATTGCGCCATTTCTGGGCACCACATTTTAGGAAGGATGTCAAGGCCTTGGAGATGGTGTAGAGGAGAATCACTGGAATGGTACCAGGGATTCAGGATATCAGTTATGTGGAGAGACTGGAGAAGCAGGGATTGTTCTCCTTAGAGCAGAGAAGGTTAAGGGGAGATTTAATAGAGATGTGGAAAAATCGAAGACAGAATATTTTTTAAATGGTGAGAAACTATTAAATGTTGATGTTCAGAGAGATTTGAGTGTCCGAATACAAGAAACACAGAGTTAGCATGTAGTACAGCAAGCAATGAGGAAGGCAAATGGCATGTTGTCCTTTATTAGTAGAGGGTTGGAGTACAAAAATAAGGAAGTCTTGCTACAATTGTACAAGGCTCTGGTGGGACCACACCTGGAGTACTGTGTGTAGTTTTGGTCTCCTTATCTAAGGAAGGATATACTTGCCTTAGAGACAGTGCAACGTAGGTTCACTCGATTGATTCCTGGGATGAGAGGGTTTTCTTATGAGGAGAGATTGAGTAAATTGGGCCTATACTCTCTGGAGTTTTGAGAAATGAGAGGTGATCTCATTGAAATACATAAGATTCTGATGGAGCTTGACAGGGTAGATGCTGAGAGGCTGTTTCCCCTGGCTGGAGAGTCTAGAACTAGGGGGCACAGTCTCAGGACAAGCGGTCAGCCTTTTAAGACAGAGATGAGGAGAAATTTCTTCATTCAGAGGGTTGTGAATCTTTGGAATTCTCTGCCCCAATGTGCTGTGGATGCTCAGTCATTGAGTATATTCGAGGACTCCAGAGGAATTGAGGGATTATGGGGATAGGGCAGGAAAGTGGAGTTGAGGTTAATGATCAGCCATGATCTTATTGAATAGGTTAGAGGAGCCGTATGACCGACTCTTGCTCCTAATTCTTGTGTTCTTATTAAGTGTTTTGATAGAATAGATAAGGAGAAATGGTTTCCATTGGTGGGAGGATCCAGTGGACACAGATTTAAAGTCATTGGCAAAAGACCAAGAAGGGAGATAAATACTTTTCTTTTACACAAGTTGTTATGATCTGGAATGCGCTGCTTGAAAGGGGAACGCAGATTCAATAATAACTTTCAAGAGGGAATTTGATAAATACCTGTACTTGCAAGGGAAGAATTTGCCAGGCTATGAGGAAAGAGTAGAAAGAAAGAAGGACTTGCATTTATATAGCGCCTTTCACGACCACCGGACGTCCCGAAGCGCTTTACAGCCACTAAAGTACTTTTGGAGTGTAGCCACTGTTGTAATGTCGGGAAGGTGGCAGCCAACTTGCGCACAGCAAGCTCCCACAAACAGCAATGTGATAATGAGCAGATAATCTGTTTTATATGTTATGCTGATTGAGTGATAAATATTGGCCAAGACACCGGGATAACTCCCCTGATCTTCTTTAAAATAGTGCCATGGGATCTTTTACGTCCACTTGAGAGAGCAGACGGGGCCTCAGTTTAATGTCTCATCCGAAAGACGGCATCTCTGACAGTGCAGCACTCCCTCAGCACTGCACTGGAGTGTCAGCCTGGATTTATGTGCTTGGGTCCCTGGAGTGAGACTTGAATCCTCAACCGTCTGACTCACAGACCCACTGAACCACTGCTGACACTGTAAGCAGAGGGATTAATTGGACAGATGTTTCAAAGAGCCAGCATGAGCACGATGGGCTGAATGGCTTCCTGCCATGCTGTAAGATTGTATGATCCTGTGATTGGGCCTGATGGTTGAGAAGCCTGCTGTCAGGAGTTGTGGAGGCTGGTATGCTGTCTGGGCTCAGACCGGGCAGGCTGGTTCTGCAGGTGACTTGCTGGTAATTTACAGGAATGTTTACCAGACAAGAAGAAAAAAAAAGTTTTAAAATGCTGTATGCCTATGCAGACAGACCTTTTGGATGTGTTTTTTTTATATAAAGAAAAAGGGTGCCTATAGTTTTGGACTGGGTAAGTACAACAATTTACATTGATATAGCGCCTTACCTTAGTAAAACATTCCGCAGGATGCTTCACGGGAGCGTTCTCAGACAGATATTGACACCGAGCCACAGGAGGACACAGTCCTACCCCAGAGATTGCAGATGTGTGAGTGATGTGGCTGTGATTTTAGCATTGCAGCCAGATCACAGCTCAAACCCCTTCCGTGTGTCGCTCCCTTGGTCTCCCCCCCCCTCTCCCTTGGTCTCCCACCCCCGCTCCCTCGGTCTCTCTCTTTCCCCCCCCCCCCCCCCCCCCCCCCCCTCGCTCCTTTGGTCTACCCCCTCGGTCTCTCGCTCCCTCGGTCTCGCTCTCTCTTCATACACTCCCTCCCCCCACTTCAGTGTGTGTCTCTCTGTCTCTCTCACTCAGTCTCTCTCTCTTTCTCTGTTTCTATCTCTCCCTCTCTCCCTCTCGCACACACCTCCCTGAGCAGGTCTGTCGACTGGATGGGTTAATCTCGGTTACTTTTCTTTCTTTATACCACCCCAGGAGGCGCTGCTGAGATAAGTTAGCCCCCGCCATCCCCAAAGAATGGGGATTCAATCTCTCTACTCCTGGTCAGTCTGACTCAGAGGTGCTGTCTTTTCCCATGAATTTTTGGGGAAACCGTGCAGAGGATCCTGTTTGAGTCCTGCAACCTGCGCTCGATCCCTAAATTGTCCCTGGGCTCAGTCACTATTGTTGGCAACTCCTGCCCTCAGTGATGGATGGAAACTGCATAAGACCAGCTTGCTGGGATGTGCTCTGCTTGGAGAAGACTGCACTTTACAGATCACTTAAAATTTACTGTTGTTCCTCTCAACAATCAGATAAAAAAACAAGATGCTGGTGAATGTACTTTGTCATTAAAAAAACAAATGATTTGAAAGATCAGTAGTCTGAGTTTTGCAGGCAAGCACCGTGTGGTATAACAGGCCTTGGGTTTGAACCCTGGTCTGTTGAAGTTAACTATCCTCAGCCAGGCAGCAGTTCAGATGCAACAATTGCCCTTGACATTCCCGGGTTATGGAATAGCGGGGCAGGGAGATCCCAACCAGGATCGCTGCCCATGGTTGCCATTCAGTAAGTCCTGCTGCAGGTGAGTGTCTGTGGATACTTGGGGAAGACAGGATGTGACTCCTCTACAGTCGAAGATCATGCTGCCTCTCCTGGTCCGGTCCCACATAACGTGAATCAGCGCTTGGCCAAGGTACCGTCATCATCATAGGCAGTCTCTCGAAATCGAGGAAGACTTGTATCCACTCTTAGAATGAGTTCTTAGGTGGCTGAACAGTCTAATACGGGAATTACAGTCCCTGCCACAGGTGGGACAGATAGTCGTTGAGGGAAAGGGTGGATGGGACAGGTTTGCTGCACATTCCTTCCACTGCCTGTGCTTGATTTCTGCATGCATTCGGCGACGAGACTCGAGGTACCGGAGACTGGATGATGCCACTGAAGCCACAGTCTGTCAGAGGAGTCTGTTGGCGTCAGCCATGCCAGCTGAGTCAGTCGGCTGTGGGTTCAAGTCCCACTCCAGCGACTTGAGTGCGTAATCTAAACTGACACACTAGTGCAGTACTGAAGGAGCCCTGCACTGTCGGAGGTGCCGTCTTTCGGATGAGACGTTAAACCGAGGCTCCGTCTGTTCTCTCGGGTGGACGCAAAAGATACCATGGCACTATTTCGAAGAAGAGCAGGGGAGTTATCCCCAGTGTCCTGGCCAATATTTATCCCTCAATGAACCTTGTTTTAAAAAAAAATGATCTGGTCATTATCACATTCCTGTTTGTGGGAGCTTGCTGTGTTATCCATCTCGATTTTCCAATTGACTCCAGTCTCAACACCTTTTTTGAGGGAGTGTTCCATATTTCCACTACCCTTGATGTGAAGAAATGCTTCCTGTCATCACTCCTGAACAGCCTAACTCTAATTTTAAGGTTATGGCCCCTCCCACCACCACCACCTCCCCCCCCCCCCCCCCCCCTCCATTCTGGATTCCCCCACCAGAGGAAATCGTTTCTATCCACCCTATAAAATCCTTTGATCATCTTAAACTACCTCATTTAGATCACCCCTTTAATCTTCTATACTCGAGAGAATTCAAGCCTTGTATATCCAACCTGCCCTCATTGTCTGCACTGGCCCTCTGATTGAGACCAGTGAACATAATGCACATGATGTCACGGCAATGGAACTGGGAACATCCCGGTCCTGTCACCGAAAGTCAGTGGCTTCTGAGACTTTTTATTTGTTCATGGGATGTGGGCGTCGCTGGCAAGGCCAGCATTTATTGCCCATCCCCAAATGCCCTCGAGAAGGTGGTGGTGAGCCGTTGCCTTGAACTGCTGCAGTCCTTGTGGTGACGGTCCTCCCACAGTGCTGTTAGGGAGGGAGTCCCAGGATTTTGACCAAGCAACGATGAAGGAACAATGATATATTTCCAAGTCAGGATGGTGTGTGACTTGGAGGGGAACTTGCAGGTGATGGTGTTCCCATGTGTCTGCTGCCCTTGTCCTTCTAGGTGGGTAGAGGTCGCGGGTTTGGGAGGTGCTGCCGAAGAAGCCTTGGCTAGTTGCTGCAGTACATCTTGTAGATGGTACACACTGCAGCCAGGGTGCATCGGTGGTGGAGGGAGTGAGTGTTTAAGGTGGTGGATGGGGTGCCAATCAAGCGGGCTGCTTTGTCCTGGATGGTGTCGAGCTTCTTGAGTGTTGCTGGAGCTGCACTCATCCAAACAAGTGGATCGGTTTAAGTGGGAATCATTTGATTGCAGAAGCTGCTCTTTATCACACTGTTTGCTTGGTGTCAACCGCGTCTAATGTTTATTTTAAAAAAACATCTTGCCAAAAATCCACAAGATTACCTGTGATGTGAGTTGGATTATATCCTGAGACAGCGACATATCTCTGGGTTGAGATGACCCTGATATCATTGCTCGTCATTTGACCTCCTCTTGACCCTGCTGTGCAGCTGACTGACTTATATAACACATTCCAGTCGCCTCGTCTTTCTACGTGGCTCTGCTCCACCTTGCCTTTGAGACATTGACCTGTGGAACAGACTGGGTGGATTCCTGTTCTCGTCGTGTTCCTGGTCGGGAGCCGTCCGATGGGATATTAACAGAAAGGATCCAGACTGTCTGGTTCCAGCAGGGCAGGTGACGTAACGAAGTAGCAATGTGTCACTAAATATCGATCAGCACAGAAGAGCTGCACGCCTTGTTTACAAAGCTTGCTAGCGGCTGCCGTGTGAGACAAGGTCTTTACTGCACCAGCTCTTGCTGCACTTTGACCCCTTTGCATTTAATGTTGGACACTGAAGTGTTGATGTGACTCATACGTTCAGAAACCGAGGTCATATGGTGAGTGAAATTCATTCGAACAACTCCGTTGCTTGCTGACCTACATTGGCTCTTCGTCCAACAGCGCCTTGATTTTTAAAATTCTCATCCGCGTGTCCATAATCCCTCCATAACCTCACCCTTCCCCTCCCTATCTCCAACAACCTCCAGTCCTGTAACCCTCCCAGATCTCTGCGCACCTCCAATTCTGACCTCTTGCACATCCCTGATTTTCAGCACTCCACCCTTGACGACCGTGCCTTCAGCCGCTTAGGCCCCACACTTTGGAATTCCCTCCCTAAACCTCTCCGCGCCTCTCTTCTCCTTTTTAAAGATGCTCCTTATTTAAAGATACCTCTTTGACCAAGCTCTTGGCCACGTCCCAATATCTCCTTATGAGACTTGATGTCAAATGCTTTTTGATGAGGCTCCTGTGAAGCACCTTGTATGTTTTACTATGTTACAGGCGCTATGTAAATGCAGTTGTTGCCCAAGATGATTGAATCAGTCCTTGAGCTAAAACGAAACACTTGTGAAACTGCTGCAGATGAGAGTACTGTATAAAGATTCCTGTGATGCGAACTTGTGCCACTTCTGTGATTATAACGAGGGAGTGGGAGCTGGATTCCGTTCCCTTTCTGTTTGTGCACTGAACAAATGTGTATTTTTTAGAAGCCACATTCAGTAATTTATGGGCTTAAATAATATTCGAAAAGATTTCCCGTCACGAAATTGACGGTAATTAGCAACCCATCTTGGGCCTGTGGTGCGCGGTTAAGTATCTTGTGTTTATTTTTGAAATCGCCCACTCTATAATTTGATATTTTGCCCACACGCAGCGCCGTCTTGTATTTTTGTTGGATTCTTCATTTGTATGCATGCTGCGTATAGCAGCCCAACATTGCTTCCTGTTACTTGGGTCATTCCTTGTATTGGCTCCGTGGTAGCCCTCGCGGAATGTCAGGTCCCACTCCAGAGTCCTGTGCACAGGCTGACACTCCAGTGCAGTGCTGAGGGAGCGCTGCACTGTCAGAGGCTCCGTCTTGAGGATCAGACTTTAAACCGAAGCCCCGCCTGCTCTGCTCCGATGGACATAAAAGATCCCACGGCACCATTCGAAGAAGAGCAGGGGAGTTATCCCCGGTGCCCTAACCAATATTTATCCCTCAATCAACATAACATTTAAAAAAGCAGAATATCTGGTCACGATCACATTGCTGTTTGAGGGAGCTTGCTGTGCGCACATTGGCTGCCGGGTTTCCTGCATTATAATAGTGACTGCACTTCAACAGTACTTCATTGCTGAAAGGGAAGACGGGGCCTCGATTTAACATCTCATCTGAAAGACAACCCCTCCAACAGTGCAGCACTCCCTCAGCACTGCACTGGAGTGTCAATATAATACTTGATGAATATTTGAATTTCATTTTACAACATTCATTTGATCAAAAACAGAATTGTTTTTACTGACTAAGACTTCAAGTAATATTAGCATCTCTTATAATCCGCCAGATATATTCAGATTATCTGGTCATTCATCATCATCATAGGCTGTCCCTCGAATCGAGGATGACTTGCTTCCACATCAAAAAGTTCACAGATGTTTCAATGATGGACCTAAAATTCCAGGCCCAAATTAAATCTTGAAGGGTGGAAAGTGCCTGTGTTTGGTCATTATCACATTGCTGTTGGTGGGAGCTTGCTGTGCTCAAATGGGCTGTCGCCTTTCCTACATTACAACAGTGACCACACTCCAAAAATACTTCATTGGCTGTAAAGTGCTTTGGGACCTCCTGAGGTCATGAAAGGCACTATATAAATGCAAGTTTTTCCTCCTTTTCATCACCTTGTAATACTAGCCTGTGGGGAAATGTTGTTGCTCGTAATTCAACCCCCTGTCCCTGCTCCCTGAGCTGGAGTTCTCTGCTGCGGTGGAGTGTTTACTGTTGTGGGTCTGGGACCTGCAGAAGTCAATGCCTTGTTTACAGTGAGATTCTGTTTGTCATTCAGGGCGGGTAATTGAATCCGAGTGCAGATTGGTGAAGCTCACCCCCATTGTTACACTGCCGGGCAGCTGCAAGGCAATGCTTTATGGGTCGGCGGTCTTTCCGAAACGGTGTACCATTACCCAGTGGCCCATGTCGGGAATGGGAGAAGCAGAGCGGGAATGCTGTGGAGGGAGTCAGCTGTTGCAGAGAAGGGTTGGGGCTCGGAGTTGCGTATGAATTGACACCTAGATTATGTTCTACCCTTGAAGTAGCCATGGATTGTACTGACTATGGTTTGGGAGTTTATTGTGGTGAATGCATATCTTGATTTTTTTTGTGTCGTGTAATCTCAATTTGTCACTGTGAATATGGCGGAGGGCTTGCAAAGCTTGAAGGCCCTCCAGGGTCCTGTTTTAAGCCAGTTGGAAGTTTGGTATTCTGCCAATAAACAACAACTACTTATATATATAATCCCGTGCTTCACCGGAGTTTTATGGGATAAAAAATTTGACACCGAGCCACATAAGAAGTAGTTAGGGCAGGTGAACGAGGTCAGTTTTAAGGAGTGTCTTGAAGGAGGAAAGAGAGGCGGAGAGGTTTAGGCGGGGAGTTCCAGAGCTTGGGGCCTAGGCAACAGAAGGCACGGCCTCCAATGGTTGAGCGATTATAATCAGGGATGCTCAAGAGGGTAGAATTAGAGGAGTACAGACATCTCTGGGTGGGGGCTGGAGGAGATTACAGAGATGGGGAGGTGCGATGCCACGGAAGGATTTGAAAACATGCGTGACAATTTTGAAATCGAGGCGTTGCTTAATAACTTATTTCAACTCCATTCCCCAACCCGAGATGCAGCTCCCTGCTGTGTGGTAAGAGTGTTCATCGTGCAACTTGAGCCCTGAAAAAGTGAATACCTTGTTTAAGCCGAGATCTTTATGCCGTCATCCAGAATCGATAATTGAATCTCTGCGGGTACTTTTATTTTTTTTTAAATGATGCTGATGAAAGTGCCAGCACCAAAGGCAAACCTGTTCCCAGCACCATAATCAAGATGCTAGTTCCAAGTTCTTACCGCAGTGCCATAAGATGGTGATTTGCCGCCTTCAGTAATTGTATAGAATTTTACAGCACAGAAACAGGCCGTTCGGCCCAACTGGTGTCTGTTGGCATTTATGCTCCACACGAGCCTCCTCCCACCTTACTTCATCTCACCCTATCAGCATAAACTCCATTCCTTGCTCCTTCATGTACTTATCCAGCTTCCCCTTAAATGCATCTATGCTATTGGCCTCAACTCCTGTGGTAGCGAGTTCCACATTCTAACCACCCTCTGGGTAAAGACATTTCTCCTGAATTCCCCATTGGATTTATTGGTGACTATCTTATATTTCTGGTGCCTAGCTTTATATCGGATATACGACACAGAAACTGGCCGTTTGGCCCAACCAGTCCAAGCCGGTGTTTATGCTCCACTCGAGCCTCCTCCCGTCTTTCCTCATCTAAATCTATTAGCATCACCCTCTATTCCCTTCTCCCTCATATGCGTGTCTAGCCTTCTCTTAAATGCGTCTATACTATTCGCTTCCACCACTCTCTGGTAGCAAGCTCCATGTTCTGGATGTGAGCAAATTGAGAGTTGTCACTCTCAATATACACACATGCTCATTGTTGGAGAATATGATATTACATAGTGTTATGTTTTTATTAGTGACCTTACATCGGTGAGTTTGGGGGGGGGGGGCAGGGTGGGGAGACTTTTTTCACGAGCTGGGAAGAGGAGTGGGTGGCCTACTGGAGGCCTTGGATGATGAAGGGTTATGATGCATTAAACAGTGAGAGCTTGTTTCATCACTCGGCAATGTGGTGACTAGGACACAAACTTAAGTTAATCACAAAAGGAATTAAAATTAGAATTACACTGAGGAAGGTTATGATGTGGCATTCTCTACTGCAAACTGGTTGAAGCTGGATCTGTAGAAGAGAATTGGATAGTGGCTTGATAACGACGACTATTAAAGGGTACGGGGAGTGGTATTAGACTTTGTGTCATATAGACTTTGAAAATGATTTGTACTGCCACTACTTTTCAAATTGACTCTGAAGTGGAGTGAGTCGCTCTCCTCCAGGAGTGTGTCCCCTCGGCATAATCGGGTCCGACCAGAGCTGTATTTATTCTTTCACAACAACAGCATCAAATTTACCTTTTTATAAAGTGCTTTTAACATAGGAAAACATGCTAAGCTGTGCTTCACGGGAGCATAAATGACTGAGCCAAATAAGGGCGCAAACTTGATCGTATCTGGAGCGTAATGAGCTCAGCGACCCATCGCCAGATCTGACTGGACCGCATCGAGCTCTACCAGGCCTCGTTCTCTCTTCCCAATCCCACCCTTTGTTCTAGCATCATCCTGGGAAGTAGAGATGTACCCCCCCCCCCCCCCAAGCTTCCTTCTCCCCCTCCCCTCACACCAAGCCCCTACCAAACATCCTCACCTCAACAACGTGCGCGAAGCTCATGGCTTTCTTTTGTCATCAAGTTAGGGGAACAGCTGATCAGCTGGCCTGCCTTGCTTCCTTCCCTTTATATCATCAAGCTAAACCTGCTCCAGTGCAAATAACTCCCAAGCTCATCTGGTCCACGTGCCCAATTGCCTGCTGCCTCAAACACATTTGTACTAAACTGCTGACGGCCCAACTATCTGACATATAAATGGTTCCCTCCACTCGGGCATTGCCCTACCGTGTCTGGAATCCATCCTTTCCTCTTTCCACTGGCCACTCTTCCTTCAAGCTTCTGCTTTTAAAAACTCCGTTTGTTTTTGGTCAACTCTACCTTTTTCGCTCGGCATCCATATGTTCCTTGAGCCTCCTGTGAAGCACCTTGTATAAATGCACGTCATGTTGTCACCACCTCCCTCCAGCTGGCCGTTCCACTCCAGACTTTAGAAAGGGCTAAATGCTGTTTTCGCAAAGCTAATCGGCCATGCCTTCAGCTGCCAATTCCGACCAGAATTGCTACCCTATACCTCTTCACCTCTCTCTTCCCCCATCCTTAAAACCAACCTCTTTGACCAAGCTTTCAGTCACCTGTCCCAATATCTCCGTATGTGGCTCAGTGTCAAATTTTGTTTGATGATACTCCTGTGAAACGCCTTGGGAAGTTTCACTACGTTAAAGGTGCTATATAAATGCCAGCTGTTGCTTCTTCCGTGTGAGTGCAGATAACTCCGAAACAGTCTGACTTACTTGTCCCTGGGCTAACTAGTGAAATGTTAACGGTGCCAAAGTATCAAAATCCATTTTGCACAGTCCTCCTTGTGGTTCAGACTTGTTCTATTTCCTTTCTCAATCAACCAGACACAAGAAAATAATTAGCAGCTACAAAACCAAAGAGCCACAAACGCAGTGAAACACGCAGCACAAGGGATGTGGATAATCTGAAGTGCTCCTATTCGGGGAAACTAGGGCTAATGAGATGGGATGGTGATGTTCTTCTGTCATTGCTCACCCTGTCGCTTTACATGGCTTTTACACTGCGGCGGGGGGTGGGGGGGAGTTTCTCCAAGTACTTTATCAGTTGGCTTTAAATTTGCATCTGTTCCCCTCTGCTGGCCCTGCGGTTCATGTACTTCCTGCTTTGAACCACAGTGACCTGAAGGCCCCAGGCTTGATTCCTGAGCTGACTGATCTCCGACAGTGCGATTGATGGGTTATGGGTTGGGAGTTTGAGAGGGAGGCGGGGTTGGTTACAAATGGTGCTGTTGTGGGGAGATTGGCCAGTATTACTGTTTGTGATCACTACCTGCTGTACACGTGCATGTTTGGGGGCTGGCTGAAGCTTTGTGTGAGAGTGCGTTGTTAGCACTAGGGTTTCGGTGAAGTTGCTGATTTGTGTCTGTGGATATGGCAGTCGGTCCATTACCGTGAACACCAAACCGAACTCTAGACTTTCACTGTCCAAACTTGATCGATGTCGAGAGAGAGTGTTTTCAGCTGTCTGACACTAGGGTGAATTATTAGTTACAATGTGGTAGGGTTAGTGCTGGGAGCAATCTGCGATGATGAATTCAGAGCATCACACAGGAAATATACTAACACAATATTAAAGAATGTTGGTTGACACTGTATGGTATCGATGCCCAGTGTAGTTTCTGGTGACGACATTGATTGGGCTGATCAATGTTTCCTACATTACTAATAGTGATTACACTTCAGAACCATTGGCTGTGAAAATGATTTGGGACATCCTGAGACTGAAAGGATGCTTTATTCTTCTTTAATAGAATTTTGACTGATTTTGGCAAACAGGAATTTTCTATAAATTTAAAGAATTGCGATTCCCTACCTGGCTTGACGAACAAGTAGTTGTCTTATCCTTGGATCTCTGGGCCCATTCCTCGCTTCAGTTGCCTACTTCCTCTGATTTGGTTCACAAGCCCAGTGCTCCGACTGCATAGTGTCGCCGCGATAAATAGCATTAACCCCATCTATTTCAGATAGCGCCAGTTACAGTTACCTTGTGCCATGCAAAACTCAACTGCGAGAGCGCAGATAATTGACCTGTTTCTGGGGCTCTGCCAACGTTATTTCAAATGTTGGGCTAGGATAAATCTTTGGTTTCTTAAGTCTGTTTCTGATATGATTTTTTAGAGTCTTCTCTGCGTTTCGAACTCGAGGTCTATTTTGTGTCAGTCGGTTCTTGCAGTTCTCTCTGCAGTCTATTATAATGCCAATTACTTCTTACATCTTCCTTCCTTTCTTATGTATTGGGACATAAGAATTAGGAGCAGGAGTTGACCATATGGGAGAAATTCAGGAGAAACTTCTTTATCCAGAGAGTGGTTAGAATGTGGAATTTGCTACCACAGTGTAGTTGAGGCAAATAGCAGAAGAACATAAGAATTAGGAGCAGGAATAGGCCATATGGCCCCTGGAGCCTGCTCCGCCATTCAATAAGATCATGGCTGATCTTCGACCCCAACTCCACTTTCCCGCCCGATCTTCATAGCCCTTGATTCCCCTAGAGTCCAAAAATCTTTCTTCGACTTGAACATACTCAACGACTCAGCATCCATAGCCCTTTGGGGCAGATAATTCCAACGATTCACAACGCTCTGAGTGAAGAAATTCCTCCTCATCTCAGTCTAAAGTGGCCGACCCCTTATCCTGAGACTATGTCCCCTAATTTTCGACTCTTCAGCCAAGGGAAACAACCACTCAGCTCCTGTCAATCCCCCTCAGACTCTAGTATGTTTCAATGAAATCACCTCTCATTCTTCTAAACTCCAAAGAGTATAGGCCCATTCTACTCAAACTTTCCTCATAAGACAACCCTCTCACCCCAGGAAACAATCCAATGAACCTTTGTTACACTGCTCCTACGGCAAGTATATCCTTCGTTTGATAAGGAGACCAAAACTGTGCACAGTACTCCAGGTGTGGTCTCACGATCCCCCTGTACAATTTTAGCAATGCTTCAATTGTGTCGCTATTTATTCTTCATCCTTGACCCTAGTTAGATTTTACATTATAAACCTGTTCTCCCTTTCGCTCCTACTCATCATCCACCATTCCATTCCCTTCCTTTTCTCCTTTTCTCAGAAGAATGAGAGGTGATCTTAGCAAAACGTATTAGATTCTGAGGGGGCTTGACAAGGTGGATGCAGAGAGGATGTTTCCACTGATGGGGGAGACTAGAACTAGAGGGCATGATCTTAGAATAAGGGGCCGCCTATTTAAAACTGAGATGAGGAGAAATTTCTTCTCTGAGGGTTGTAAATCTGTGGAATTCGCTGCCTCAGAGAGCTGTGGAAGCTGGGACATTGAATAAATTTAAGACAGAAATAGACAGTTTCTTAAATGGTAAGGAGATAAAGGGTTATGGGGAGCGGGCGGGGAAGTGGAGCTGAGTCCATGATCAGATCAGCCATGATCTTATTGAATGGCGGAGCAGGCTCGAGGGGCTGTATGGCCTACTCCTGTTCCTATTTCTTATGTTCTTTTGTTCTTAGAAGCACCTCTCTGAGCTACAGGAAGGTTCATTGCCGCTGTCGCTGGGACTTCACTGCCATGTGGAGTCGGCACGTGAGGGGTTCACATAGCTGTAGCTTTTTATTTTGCAATAGAATTTTGGAAAGCTTAATGGCGGTGTATTAAAACTTTAGAACTATGTCCACTCGATCTGTGGGGGGGGGGAAAAACACCTGTCCGTATAGTACAGTTGGAGGTTACTTTGCTCGACGACAAATTGCATTGACATAACTCTTCCAACATCGTAAAATAATCCCAAGACGCTTCATGGGGACATAATCAGACACCGAACCACAGAAGGAGGCATGGATCCAGATTATCCTGAAGCGGGGCATAAGAACATAAAAACATTAAAAAATAGGAGCAGGAGTAGGCCATACGGCCCTTCGAGCCTGCTCCGCCATTCAATACGATCATGGACTCAGCTCCACTTCTCTGCCCGCTTCCCATAACCCCTTATCGTTTAAGAAACTGTCTCTTTATGTCTTAAATTTATTCAATGTCCCAGCTTCCACAGTTCTTTGAGGCAGCGATTCCACAGATTTACAACCCTCAGAGAAGAAATTTCTCCTCATCTCAGTTTTAAATGGGCGGCCTCTTATTCTAAGATCATGTCCTCTAGTTCTAGTCTCCCCTATCAGTGGAAACATCATCTCTGCATCCACCTTGTCAACTCCCCTCACAATCTTATATGTTTCAATAAGATCACACCTCATTCTTCTGAATTCCAATGATTAGAGGCCCAACCGACTCAACTTTTTCTCATAAGTCAACCCCCTCATCTCCGGAATCAACCGAGTGAACCTTCTCTAACTGCTTCCAAAGGAAATATAAAAGTTAAAGCACATGGGATTGGGGGTAGTGTGCTGTCATGGATTGAGAACTGGTTGGCAGACAGGAAGCAAAGAGTAGGAGTAAATGGGTACTTTTCAGAATGGCAGGCAGTGACTAGTGGGATACCGCAAGGTTCTGTGCTGGGGCCCAGCTGTTTACATTGTACATTAATGATTTAGACGAGGGGATTAAATGTAGTATCTCCAAATTTGCAGATGACACTAAGTTGGGTGGCAGTGTGAGCTGCAAGGAGGATGCTATGAGGCTGCAGAGTGACTTGAATAGGTTAGGTGAGTGGGCAAATGAATGGCAGATGAAGTATAATGTGGATAAATGTGAGGTTATCCACTTTGGTGGTAAAAACAGAGAGACAGACTATTATCTGAATGGTGACAGATTAGGAAAAGGGGAGGTACAACGAGACCTGGGTGTCATGGTACATCAGTCATTGAAGGTTGGCATGCAGGTACAGCAGGCGGTTAAGAAAGCAAATGGCATGTTGGCCTTCATAGCGAGGGGATTTGAGTACAGGGGCAGGGAGGTGTTGCTACAGTTGAACAGGGCCTTGGTGAGACCACACCTGGAGTGTTGTGTACAGTTTTGGTCTCCTAACTTGAGGAAGGACATTCTTGCTACTGAGGGAGTGCAGTGAAGGTTCACCAGACTGATTCCCGGGATGTCAGGACTGACACATCAAGAAAGACTGGATCAACTGGGCTTGTATTCACTGGAGTTCAGAAGAATGAGAGGGGATCTCATAGAAATGTTTAAAATGTTGACGGGTTTAGACAAGTTAGATGCAGGAAGAATGCTCCCAATGTTGGGGAAGTCCAGAACCAGGGGTCACAGTCTAAGGATAAGGGGGAAGCCATTTAGGACTGAGATGAGGAGAAACTTCACCCAGAGAGTGATTCTCTACCACAGAAAGTTGTTGAGGCCAATTCACTAAATATATTCAAAAAGGAGTTAGATGAAGTCCTTACTACTAGGGTGATCAAGTGGTATGGTGAGAAAGCAGGAATGGGGTACTGAAGTTGCATGTTCAGCCATGAACTCATTGAATGGCGATGCAGGCTCGAAGGGCCGAATGGCCTACTCCTGCACCTATTTTCTATGTTTCTATTGTTTCTATCCTTTCGTAAATATGGAAACCAAAACTTCACACAGTATTTCAGGTGTGGCCTCACCAACACCCTGTATAACTGTAGCAAGATTTCCCTACTTTTATACTCCATCCCCTTTGCAAAAAAGGGCAAAATTCCATTGGCCTTCCTAATCACTTGCTGTACCTGCATACTATCCTTTTGTGTTTCATGCACAAGTACCCCCAGGTCCTGCTGTACTGCAGCACTTTGCAATCTTTCTCCATTTAAATAATAACTTGCTCTTTGATTTTTTTTTCTGCCGAAGTGCATAACCTCACACTTTCCAACATTATACTCCATCTGCCAAATATTTGCCCACTCGCTTAGCCTGTCTATGTCCTTTTGCAGATTTTGTGTCCTCCTCACACATTGCTTTTCCTCCCTCCCACCTTTGTATCGTCAACAAACTTGGCTACGTTACACTCAGTCCTTCTTCCAAGTCATTAATATAGAAACAGAAAATAGGTGCAGGAGGAGGCCGTCCGGCCCTTCGAGCCGACACCGCCATTCAAAAAGATCATGGCTGATCATTCACCTCACTACCACCTTCCTGCTTTCTCTCCATATCCCTTGATCTCTTTAGCCGTAAGGGCCACATCTAACTCCCTCTTGAATATATCCAATGAACTGGCATCAACAACTCTCTGCAGTAGGGAATTTCTCCTCATCTCGGTCCTAAATGGCTTACCCCTTATCCTTAGACTGTGTCTCTGGTTCTGGACTTCTCTAACATCGGGAACATTCTTCCTGCATCTAACCTGTCCAGCCCCGTCAGAATTTTATGTTTCTATGAGATCTCCTCTCATCCTTCTAAACTCCAGTGAATACAGGCCCAGTTGATCCATTCAGTCCTGCCATCCCGGGAATCAGTCTGGTGAACCTTCGCTGCATTCCCTCAATAGCAAGAACGTCCTTCCTCAGATTAGGAGACCAAAACCGAACACAATATTCCAGGTGAGGCCTCACCAAGGCCCTGTACAACTGCAGTAAGACCTCCCTGCTCCTATACTCAAATCCCCTAGCTATGAAGGCCAACATGCCATTTGCCTTCTTCACTGCCTGCTGTACCTGCATGCCAACTTTCAATCACTGATGTATCATGACACCCAGGTCTTGTTGCACCTCCCCTTTTCCTCATCTGCCACCATTCAGATATTATTCTGCCTTCGTGTTTTTGCCCCCAAAGTGGATAACCTCACATTTATCCACATTATACTGCATCTGCCATGCATTTGCCCACTCACCTAACCTGTCCAAGTCACCCTGCAGCCTCTTGGTGTCCTCCTCACAGCTCACACCGCCACCCAGCTTAGTGTCATCTGCAAACTTGAAGATATTACACTCAATTCCTTCATCTAAATATAGATTGTAAATAGTCTCGCGACATGCCCTGCACATTTAAGTTTGAATGTCTTTTGCTGGGAGTGCGAGCTGATAATGGTGCAGTGAGGGAAATGGGGCATTGGTGAACAATGGGCCAACAGTGTATCTCCTTAACCAATGAGATTGAAGGATTGAGAAATAAACAGGAAGGACTGAGATGGAGGGTGAATTAGAGTGGGTGAATTCAGAGAGGGAAAGGCATTTTGGATTAAGACAGAAAAAAGAAACTGAAAGGTTAGAGAAAAAATTGAACATGAAGTTTGATATCTTTAAAATGTCTTGAAACAATTTACAACCTGAAGGAACGAGATGGCATATGTGTTTACATTCTGGGCCAGAGGTTGATAGGCAGTAGATAACAATTATCACATCATTAAAAGGTACTTTCGCTTTTAATTACCAGACTTAATTTCTGTGGCGAGTTTAATGGGCGATGCCATGAAAACCATGGGGCGGTTAAAGGCTAAATGCTGCTTTCACAATGCTAGTCGGCCAGCAACTTGGAGCAATTCTAAATGCACGGGGTATCCCTTCCTCGCTGCAAGATGCTGTCCAATTTGTGCATTAATAGCGGCCTGTGTCGTTCAGACGCTGTTATTGTTTCAGTAAAATCTGACCCATTAGGTGACCAAATGCTTAGTCAAAGAGTTAGGTTTTAAACAGAATCTCGAAGGAGCAACTATTAAAGCCAGTGCTCTATTCGGAACTCCTACACGACAAGCGAGCCCCAGATGGGCAGAGGAAACGTTTCAAGGACCGCCTGAAAGCCTCCTTGATAAAGTGCAACATCCCCACCGACATCTGGGAGTCCCTGGCCCAAGACCACCCTAAGTGGAGGAAGTGCATCCGGGAGGGCGCTGAGCACCTCAAGTCTCATCGCTGAGAGCATGCAGAAATCAAGCGCAGGCAGCGGAAGGAGCGTGCGGCAAACCAGACTCCCCACCCACCCTTTCCCTCAACGATTCTCTGTCCCACCTGTGACAGAGACTGTAATTCCTGTATTGGATTGTTCAGTCACCTGAGAACTCACTTTGAGTGGAAGCAAGTCTTCCTCGATTTCTAGGGTCTGCCTTTGATGAGGGATGGAAGAGAGAGAGAGAGGTGGAGAGATAGAGGTATTGGGAGGGAAGTTGGAGACTGGGGCTCGACTGAACCACAGCCACCAAAGGTCGGGGAGAAGGGAGAATCCACAAGAGGTCAGAGTTGGAGGGAAGTAGAATTTGCGGAGATGGGTCCGGAAAGAGCATTTTGAGCTTCAGATAAAGCCAGATGTGAACAGTAGTCTGTCGTTAATTGGTGTAACAGATGTGGGAGTAAGTTGAGGCGAGAAGAATGTATCTCATTGCCTTGTTGCATAATAATATATTGACGAAAGAATACATTTTCCACACTGTATAGGAACGTAAGAGTTGCTAGACGAATTAGAGACCATGGTCTATCTAGTTCGCCGTCTGCCATCCTGATCGTCACACAATACAACGATAATGGAGTTGTTGACTAATCATAGCAATTAAACTGTCAATTAGTCTGCAACAGATCCAGACACAATGGGAGAAACCCCCAGTGGTGGAGAGCTTCAGGTCCAAAGTCACCTTTCTCCTCCCAAGCATGCTACACTTTGTGCACATGTCATGTCTCAAATTACCACATACTGAATCCCCAAATCTCTGAAAGAAATCTATATAATTTTTTTATTCATTCACGGGGAGTGGGTGTCGCTGGGAAGGCCAGCATTTATTTTCCCCTTCCCTGATTACCCTTGAGAACATGGTGAGCCACCTTCTTGAACCGCTGCAGTCCGTGTGGTGAAGGTACTCCCACAGTGTTGTTAGAGAGGGAATTTCAGGATTTTGACCCAGCGATGATGAAGGAACAGCAATAAATTTCCAAGTCTGAATGGTGTGTGACTTGGAGAGGAACTTGGAGGTGATGGTGTTCACATGCGACTGCTGCCCTTGTCCTTCTAGATAGTAGAGGTCATGGGTTTGAGATGTGCTGCCTTGGCGAGTTGCTGCAGTGCATCTTGTAAATAGTACACACTGCAGCCACGGTGTGCCGGTGGTGGAGGGAGTGAATGTTGAAGATGGTGGATGGGGTGCCAATCAAGTGGGCTGCTTTGTCCTGGATGGTGTCAAGCTGCTTGAGTGTTGTTGGAGCTGCACTCATCAGGCAAGTGGGGAGTATTCCATCACACTCATGACTTGAGCCTTGTAGATGATGGAGAGAATTTGGGGAGTCAGGAGGTGAGTCACTCACTGCAGAATACCCAGCCTCTGACCTGCTCTTGTAGCCACAGTATTTATGTAGCTGGTCCAGTTAAATTTCTGGTCAATGGTGGTCCCCAGAATGTTAATGGTGGAGGACTCAGTGGCGGTAATACAGTTTAATGTCAATGGAGGTGGTTCGACTTTTTCTCTTGTTGGAGATAGTCATTGCCTGGCCCTTGTGACGCGGATGTTTATTGCCACTTAATCAGCCCGAGTATTTGCATTTGAATGAATCAATACTAACTGCTTCCACAATCTCCCTAGGGAGCTTGTTCCATAGATTGACCACTCACTCACTCTGTAACCTTAGTGACAACATTGAAGTTAAATTAGACCATGGTACACAATATTTGTGGTGGTTATAAAATTGAATAGCCTTTTGGTCCTCAAAAGTTCACTACTTGTAGTAAATATTGCTATTTGGTGAATTCAGTACTCCGGCGAGATAAGTTTGCAATCTTCACATTTCCAAATTCAGGCATTCTTAGAATCATAGAATCTTACAGCCCATTCGGCCCATCGTGCCTGTGCTTGCTCCTTGAAAGAGATAGCGAGTTATTCCCACTCCCTTGCTCGTTCCCCATAGCCTTGCGAAAGCTTCCTTTTCAAGTAGATATCCAGTTCCCTTTTGAAAGTTTCTATCACCAATAAATCCAATCAGGAATTCAGTAGAAACTTCTTCAGCCGGGAAGTGGTTAGAATATGGAACTCGCCACCACAGGGAGTCATTGAGGCCAATAGCATTGATGCATTTCAGGGGAAGTGAAACAAGTACATGTGGGAGAAAGGAATAGAAGGATATTCTGATTGGGCGAGATGTAGTGTTGGAGGAGCCTCGTGTGGAGCATAAATACCGGCACAGATCAGTTGGGCCGAATGGCTTGATTCTGTTTTGTAAATTCAGTGTAATTCTATTGAATCTGCTTCCACCACCCTTTCAAGCAGCGCCTTCCCGATCATTACAACTTGCTGTGTTTTTTTAAAAAGAAAACTCCTGTCCGGTTCTTTTGCCAAATATCTTAAATCTGTGTCTTCTGGTTACCGACCCTTATGCTGGTTTTGGTATCTAATGATCCCAGTCCAGGTGGAGCTGCCGTATGAGGCTCCCTCTGAAACCAGTTTTAACTCCAGCCCCAGAAGAATGTGTCTTGCTGGATCAGCTTGACACGTCCCTTTTTCTGCACCGCGCATTCTTGTGGTTCCTTGGGTGGGGGGGGGGAGCCTTATCCTGCGAGTGATGAAATTTGAAATATATTCTTTGATGCAAAATTCTTAAACATTTATTTATAATGTGTACCAGTCCCACTGTCGGCGCTTGAAGAGTAAAAAAATAAAAGCGCAAATGTTGAAACTCTGAAACGATAATGGAAAATGCGAGAAATGCACAGCATCTGATCAGAAAAACAAAAGATGGGCCAAAGTTGTTTGGAAGATTCTTTATTTCAAGCCCTGGGGTCGGAAATTGCCCCAAGAGGTTTGGGGCGGCCAATTAGAATTATGTTTTTTTTTGCATTCCTAGAAGCAAAGGCGCGGAATTGGCCGCTGAAGTGAAAAAATGTTTGCGCTAACTGAGCATTCGCGGCACGCGATGGTCAGCGCCGCGCTCAGTTCGTCGACGCCACGCTGATGACGTCGGCACGTTGCGGAGTGCCGCAGTGTGCTGCCGCTTCACAACGCCCCTCCCCTTCTTCGAACTGTGAGCTCTGCAGCCTCTTTCGAGGCGCCCAGTGGGCCACCAGAGAAGGGGGTCAGCCGGGCCAGCAGCCTGGCACCCAAGAAGGGGCTGCATGTTGGGGCTCCCGGCCACAGCAGCGACCGCCACTGTCTGGCCGACTGAAAAGGTTTTAGCAGTCGATCGGCTGAGGCAGGGGCGGAGATGGGCGATGTTGCGGAGGCATCCTCCAGTACCGCACCTGATTGATCAAACGTGTGCCGAGCCGGAGGGTGTCATCAGGGTCCTCGATTGTGGCTGGAGGGAGCGACATGGCACGATGGCAGAGCCTGGACCGGTCATCCTCTGCCATCTGCACTCGTGCATAAGAACATAAGAAATAGGAGCAGGGGTAGGCCATACGGCTCCTTGAGCCTGCTCCGCCATTTAATATGATCATGGCTGATCTGATCATGGGCACAGATCCATTTCCCCGCCCGCTCCCCATAACCCCTTAATCCCTTATCGGTTAAGAAGCTGTATATCTCTGTCTTAAATTTAAGACAATGTCCCAGCTTCCACAGCTCTCTGAGGCAGCGAATTCCACAGATTAACAACCCTCTGAGAAGAAATTTCTCCTCATCTTTCTCAACTTTTCCTCATAAGTCATCGCCGGAATCAACCTAGTGAACCTTCTCTGAACTGCCTCCAAAGCAGGTATATCCTTTCGCACTTTCAAGCAAAGGTGGAAGGGGAGGTGGGGTGTTCATTGGATCGTGATCAGGAGCAGGGGACCCTGGATGATCTTTAATTTCCTTGCCTCTGGGTGTGATTGGCTGACTAGATAGACTGGGGATCATACCTGGGTCCTCCTGATCTCTTCACGTTGGCTCGGTTCCACTTTGCCTTTGCCGTTGAACTATTGAGCGAGCTTGTGCAAGTTAATCTAAAACAAAAAAGGGTAAATGACTGGCAGGTTAAGGCTCAGAGCACTTGCATTCTTGAGAACTGAGCTCTGGAATTCCCTCCCTAAGCCTTCGCCTCTCTCCCTCTCTCTCCTCCTTTACAACGCTCCTTAAATCCTTCACCTGTTCTAAATATCTCCTTATGGGGCTTGGTGTGGAATTTTCTTTGATAACGCTCACATGAAGTGCCTGGGGATGTTATGCTAAGTCTAAAGCACTGTATAAATGCAAATTGTTTAAAGGAGAGGGCACCGTTTAACAGATCTTTATCCCCCCCCCTTCCTCCCTCACCCAAGATAGAAAAGCTTAGTTCTAGTTTGGTGCGAGCACTAACTTGGCAGTGTTTCTTGCGAGGCCACAGCATTACCAGCGTGGGAAATAGAAAAAAGTCACGCTGTGAAGGGAAATGGGCCAGACAGCGGGTTTCTGAGCTCCTTTTTGTGCGGGGGGCTAGGGATTGGCAATAACTGCGGCCTTGCCAACATCGCCCGCCTTCCTGGAACCGCTAAACATCAGGAACTCCTGCAAATACTTGTCCCTTCCGAACGACCGTGTCAGCTACCCAAAGGAGTACGTTTCCAAAATGAAAACCCGTTTTAATCGCGTACAACAAGTCAACAGGGACACAAATTCTGATGAGGTGCACGGGCGAGCTGAAAACCGATGAGTATGTAGAAAATACAGAGAAGTTACGACACGGAGACAGGCCATTGTGCCCAAGCAGTCCATGTGGGCGTTCACCCTCCACACAAGCAATTAGTCCCAGTTGCTTTTTCTCAGCCCCGTTCAGAGCAGGCAAGGCAGGGCCTCCAGTTTCCAGCAAAGTGTTTTAGTCTTCTAAGATTGGGCATGTTGTTTGACCAGAATAGAGGGCGTTTTATTCTGTATCTTGGAGTTCTTTAATTGACTTCTAATTTGCAGTTTGTTAGCTCGTTGATGACAATTGTCATCCTAATTGGCAATATAAAAGAGTTGGCTAACCTGGGAATCCTCGCTGGTTGCCCCAAAATGGAAAATATTCCATCCCCCAGCACGAAACTTCGATGATTCACCGAAAAGTTTTTTTAAAAAAAGCACACATACACGGGGGAATCATGGTGTTTAATTCCGCTAACTCTGCAAATTATACTTATTTGGGTTTGGGGAAGAAAGTACATTTTAAAAGGCGATTTTAAACTGTGCTGCAGTCACTTGGTTCTCAGAAAATTAGTCTTCCCTGCGGCAGGTCTTCGTGAGCAACTTGCAGTTTAGAACCAGCTGTGCTAGACCCGCCCGCCCCTTGGGGAAACCGGTGCTTCCAGAGCAGCATAAAAGCATCTTGGAAGAAGTGGAGATGAGAACATAAGAAATAGGAGCAGGAGTAGACCATTCGGCCCCTCGAACCTGCTCTGCCATTCACTGAGGTCATGGCTGATCTTCTACCTTAACTTCACTTTCCTGCACTATCCCCATATCCCTCGATTCCCATAATATCCAAAAATCTAGTGATCTCTGTCTTGAATAGACTCAACGACTGAGCCTTAGCCCTCTGGGGTAGAGAATTCCAAAGATTCACCACCCTCAGTGAAGAAATTTGTCCTAATCTCAGTCCTAAATGGCTGACCCCTTATTCTGAGACTGTGACTCCTGGTTCTAGACTCCCCAGCCAGGGGAAACACCCTCCCTGCATCTACCTGGTCAAACCCTGTAAGAATTTTTTACGTTTCAATGAGATCACCTCTCATTCTTCTAAACGCCAGAGAATATTGGCCTAGTCTGCTCAAATCTCTACTTAAAGGATAATTCCCCCATCCCAGGAATCAGTCTGGCGAACCTTTGTTGCACTCTCTCTATGGCAAGTGAATTTCCTTGGGTAAGAAGACCAAAACTGTGCACAATGCTCCAGATGCGATCTCACCAGGGCCCCATATAATTGCAGTAAGACATCTTTACTCTTATACTCAAATCCTTGTAATAAAGGCGAACATACCATTTGCTTTCTTAATTGCTTGCTGTACCTGCATAATAACTTTCAGTGATTCATGTACAAGGTTCCTCTGAACAGCAACATTTTCCAATCTCTCACCATTTAAATAAAATACTCTTTTTCTATATTTCCTACAGAGTGGATAACTTCACATTTCTCCTCATTATATTCCATTTGCCATGTTCCTGCCCACTCACTTAGACTGTCTATATCCCCTTGAAGCCTCTTTGCATCCTCCTCACAACTTACATTCCCACCTAGCTTTGTATCATCAGCAGACATCCTGGATTCTTTATAACAAACCATTGAATGCAGAGATGGGGAAACTGTGGCCTGAAGAGCTAAGATGGGCCGAATGGCCTTCCTCATTTCTACCTATCTTGTGAATTTCACACACTGGTCAAGACTATGGAGCACCTTTTCATTTGGGAGACAAATACTGCAATAATTAAAGGCAATTGATCCCCTTCCAGGATCAGTTTATCTTTGTCTTGCTGGCTTATGAGGCCTTTACTAAGGGAATCAAGGGATATGGGGATAGTGCAGGAAAGTGGAGTTGACGTAGAAGATCAGCCGTGATCTTAGTGAATGGCGGAGCAGGTTCGAGGGGCCGAATGGCCTACTCCTGCTCCTATTTCTCATGTTCTTACTGGGCCCAAAATGCTAATTGTACCAGCTCTCAGCTAGCGAGAGTTCTGTTGGGCCGAACTGAGGTGCAAGTGAAGGAAACCTGGAACACTTCCCCCTGCTCCCCCCGGAAATCTCCCCTTGATACAGGGGGGAGGGGAGGATTGGGCAGGTATGGGACTCGCAAGCCTCCTCTCCTGTCTGCCACCGGAATTGACTGCTGAAGGTAAACTGGTCCCGGTTTTGCCCCAAATTTAACCCTCCGCTATGGAATTTGGGGTCCTTGTATTTCAATTCTGAGCATGTATGGGTTTTGCGGGCTCCCACAACCCATACGACGGGGGGAGGAGGGCGAGTATCCCTGCTGGATGTCAACCCAAAATTCCGAGCCGGAGTTCCGGTCTCTCCTCGCCGAGACTGTTGGAGTGGGGTTTGAACCCTGGAACTTCTCTCGGAGGTAAGAATGCTACTAATAAGACAAAGGTTCACTATTATTTAATACCTGTCGACGGTTAATGCCTGGGGTGTAGGGGAGTCTCCCCACCAGTTTGGGGATGGAGGGACTGCAGCAGAAATGATTGTACAGAATATATTATATATACATATATATTTATATTATTTTTGTATAATATTTTTATATATCACAAGGTGGATGCAGAGAGGATGTTTCCACTGATGGGGGAGACCAGAACTAGAGGGCATGATCTTAGAATAAGGGGCTGATGAGAACTGATCTCATTTAGAACTGATGAGAAATTTCTTCTCTTAGAGGGTTGTAAATCTGTGAAATTCGCTGCCTCAGAGAGCTGTGGAGGCTGGGACATTTAAATAAATTTAAGACAGAAATAGACAGTTTCTTAAACAATAAGGGGTTACGGGGAGCGGTCGAGGAAGTGGAGCTGAGTCCGTGATCGGATCAGCCATGATCGTATTAAATGGCGGAGCAGGCTCGAGGGGCCGTATGGCCTACTCCTGCTCCTATTTCTTATGTTTCTTATGTTGTTTTATATAATATATTTTTTAATATTTATATAATCTGCATTTGGATAAATGTTGACTATATTAAAGTTATGTATCTATATTTGTCTGAGAGGTTTGGTGTGGGATGCTGATCAAGTTGCAGCAACCCTCCCACTAATTTTGCTTCAGACTCTGTTTACTCCATCCCGCTTCCCCCCCCCTCCCCTCCTCGGAAGCCATTAATTCCATGGTGCTTTGGTCCTTCAGTATCTTTTCCAAGTGGTCATTCTTTATTTCCTCATGGTGTCACAATCTTAGACTAAGGGGTTGACCATTTAGGACTGAGATGAGGAGAAATTTCTTCACTGAGGGTGGTGAATCTTTGGAATTCTCTACCCCAGAGGGATGTGGAGGCTCAGTCGTTGAGTATATTCAAGGCTGAGGTTGATAGATTTTTGGATATTAAGGGAATCAAGGGATATGGGGATAGTGCAGGGAAGTGGATCTGAGTTCGAAGATCAGCCATGATCTTATTAAATGGCGGAGCAGGCTCGAGGGGCCAAATGGCCTACTCCTGCTCCTATTTCTTATTCTATGAAAGGATAGGGAAGTATTATCGCTCCAATTGAAGAGCTTGCACCAGTGTAGTGGGCCGAATAGTTTCCTTCTGTTTCGATGATTCTTTACGTGGGAACTTTCACCTAGTTTGGCAGGTTATTCATCCAAATATCAGACCTGAACCTGATCCTCTGCACTTTCTAGCAGAGGCCACTGGATAGGAACAAAGGTGGAAATCCTGTCCCAATTTTTCATTCTCTAACCTAGAGACGCTGAATCACATAGCACCCCTTCTATTATCCGCAGCTGAGGTCTGTTAACTCGGCACTGCTGAAGCAGTGTGCAGCGGCCCAGCACGGTCCCGTCCTGCAAGACCCATCAGCAGGCCGGGGCCATTAGAGGGAGCAGCATGCGCCGGCATGCCACTGCAGGGAGCAGCGTGTGCTACTGCAGGAGGGCGATGGCTGATTGCAGTGCAGGCAGGTACAGCAGGAACGGCGAAGGAGTGGCAAGAGTTCTTCGGGGCCCAGAAGAGGCGAGGGCCCAGGGGTAGCACGGGACAGCCCACACGGCGATATGTGTGCGCACTGGGTCCATCCGTGCAGCAGAGCTGGTCTCCACTCGTCTTGGTTAACTCTTGCCACTGGACAAAGACCTAGCTGTGTCAATCATCATCATCATAGGCAGTCCCACGGAATCGAGGAGGACTTGCTTCCACTCCCAAAGTGAGTTCTTTGATGGCTGAACAGTCCGATACGAGAGCCACAGACCCTGTTGCAGGTGGGACAGACATTCGTTGAGGGAAGGGGTCGGTGGGGCTGGTTTGCCGCGCGCTCCTTCCGCTGCCTGCATTTGACCTCTTCACGCTCTTTGCGTTGAGACTCGAAGAGCTCAACGCCCTCCTGGATGCACTTTCTCCACCTCGGGCGGTCTTTGGCCAGGGTCTCCCAGGTGTCGTGGTGATGTCGCACTTTACCAGGGAGGCTTTGAGGGTGTCCTTATAACATTGCCGCTGTCATCCTTTGGTTCGTTTACCATGAAGGAGCTCTGCATAAAGCATTTGCTTAGGGAGTCTCGTGTCTGGCATGTGAACTATGTGGCCTGCCCAGCGAAGCTGATCGAGTGTGGTCAGTACTTCAATACTGGGGATGTTAGCCTGGGCGAGGACACTGATGTCGGTGCACCTGTCCTCCCAGGGGATTTGCAGGATCTTGCAGAGACATCGTTGGTGATATATCTCTAGCGACTTGAGGTGTCTTCTGTCCATCGTCCATGCCTCTGATCCATACAGGAGGGCGGGTATTACTACAGCCCTGTAGACCATGAGCTTGGTGGTAGATTTGAGGGCCTGGTCTTCAAATACTCTTTTCCTCAGACGGCCGAAGGCTGCGCTGGCACACTGGAGGCGATGCTGAATCTCCGCATCAATGTCTGCCTTTGTTGATAAGAGGCTCCCAAGATATGGGAAATGGTCCACGTTGTCCAGGGCCGCGCCGTGGATCTTGATGATTGGAGGGCAGTGTTGTGCAGCGGTGACAGGCTGGTGGAGGACCTTTGTCTTACGGATGTTAAGCATAAGTCCCATGCTTTCATACACCTCAGTGAATACATTGACTATATCCTGAAGTTCAGCCTCTGAATGTGCGCAGACGCAGGCATCGTCCGCATACTGCAGCTGAACGACAGAGGATGGGGTGATCTTGGACCTGGGCTGGAGGTGGCGTAGGTTAAACAGCTTCCCACTGGTTCTGTAGTATAGTTCCACTCCAGCGGGGAGCTTGTTGATTGTGAGGTGGAGCATGGCGGCGAGGAAGATTGAGAAGAGGCACTGGCATCTTCCACTCTTCAAGATGTAGTTCGGGACCTGGAATATTATGTCCTTCATTGAAACATCTGTGAACTCATCCCATTTTGGTGTGGAAGCAAGTCATCCTCGCTTCGAGGGACTGCCTATGATGATGATGACTGATGAAGGGTAATCCTCGACCCACTTAATCTCCTGAGGAAAATCCTGCTCCTTGTCGACCCCCCATCCCGGCATCCCTCACCCACTCCCGCACTCACCAACCCCATTACGCCTGTGCTTTGGGAAACTCCTGTGCTTGCATTCCTTCCCTTCCCAGATATTTTTGAAAGATGGAATTCTCAAGATTTCCTGTTGGCATAATCCGTCCTTTCCCTACCTTTAATTGATTGAAACAGTATCGATAATTACCGCACTTGGATTTTTTTGGCTGTGAAGCGCTTTATAATGTCCTGCAGACATCATCAGATACTATATTAATGCACATTTGTTCCGTATAAATATCAGTCTTGGTGGTACATCTCCCAATCTGTAATTGCCGCAGCCCTTCCTGGTGTTATGGGGTGGTCTTTGTCTCAAATGACTGCATTCCCTCCCAATGGTTAGTGTGGGCCTTCCTAGCTCAATTGCAGCACTTCTCCATGGTATGGACAGGCCTCTCTGTTTCTAATTGCCAGAGCCCAGCCTGCTGGTATTGATTGGGGGGGGGCGCGGTGGGTGTCCTATCTCTGATTACCGCACTTCTTGCCCACACCCACTCCAGGTGTTATTGGTGGGGGTGTCTCCCTATATCTAACTGCCACATCCCTTCCTGGTATTGTAAGGAGGAGGGGGTCCCCTATCTCCAATTGCCACACCCAATCCCGGTGATATTGGTCAGGAGGGGAGGGGGGGGGGGGTCTCCCTATCTCCAATTGCCACACCCCCTCCTGGTGATATTGGTCAGGAGGGGAGGGGGGGGGGGGTCTCCCTATCTCCAATTGCCACACCCCCTCCCGGATATTGGTCAGGAGGGGAGGGGGGGTCTCCCTATCTCCAATTGCCACACCCCCTCCCGGATATTGGTCAGGAGGGGAGGGGGGTCTCCCTATCTCCAATTGCCACACCCCCTCCCGGTGATATTGGTCGGGAGGTAGGGGTCTCGATATCTCCAATTGCCACACCCCCTCCCGGTGATATTGGTCGGGAGGTAGGGGTCTCGATATCTCCAATTGCCACACCCCCTCCCGGTGATATTGGTCGGGAGATAGGGGTCTCGCTATCTCCAATTGCCACACCCCCTCCCGGTGATATTGGTCGGGAGATAGGGGTCTCGCTATCTCCAATTGCCAGACCCCCCCTCCCGGTGGCTGTCCGCCTGTAGGCCCCGCCCCCGCGGGCTCTGAGTGACAGGCCTCGGGGACAGTGAATGGTTAAACGGGGCTCCGCCGGTCCAAGCGGGCTGGGTGAGCCGAGCCGAGCCGAGGCGCCGCTCCGGTCGCCAGAGCCGAGTTATGTGGGTAAGGATAATGAAGACCCCCGGGGGTTGGGGGCTGGCGGCATTGGCTGCGCTGCGTTTAAATTAACCCTTTCTTCGGCCGGGATGCCCTCCTCCGCCGGCCGGTCGATCGGTCAGCCCGCCGCTGCGGTGCCGCCTCACCGGGGGGAAGCTGGTAGGCCGCTGCGGGGAGATCGGCAGCCTCCGGGCTCAGGTACCCCGGTGGCCGCCGTGCCGATGGGAGGCGCGGCGGGTTGCTGTCGGGCTGCTGCTGCTGGGAAGGGAGGCCCGGAGTCCGGACTCCGGCCCGGGGCTCGGGGCTGGGCCTCACTCAGGGCTGTGCTTGCCTGTGTCCCGGGGAGTCGGTGTCAGCAGATGCTGACTGCACTTGGAGCGCAGACTTGTTGCGAAAGATTTGGTGTGGAGAATGTGCACACTCTCCTCTCCAGCGAGAGAAAACAGAGGTTCATGTGCAACATATTATCCAGAGATTAATATGCAACATATTATTATCCAGAGAGATTGTTCATGTGCAATATATTACCCAGAGATTAATATGCAACATATTATCCAGAGATATTGTTCATGTGCAATATATTATCCAGAGATTAATATGCAACATATTATCCAGAGATATTGTTCATGTGCAATATATTATCCAGAGATTAATATGCAACATATTATCCAGAGATATTGTTCATGTGCAATATATTACCCAGAGATTAATATGCAACATATTATCCAGAGATATTGTTCATGTGCAATATATTATCCAGAGATTAATATGCAACATATTATCCAGAGATATTGTTCATGTGCAATATATTATCCAGAGATTAATATGCAACATATTATCCAGAGATATTGTTCATGTGCAATATATTATCCAGAGATTAATATGCAACATATTATCCAGATATATTGTTCATGTGCAATATATTATCCAGAGATATTGTTCATGTGCAGTATATTCAGAGGTATTGTTCATGTGCAATATATTATCCAGAGGTATTGTTCATATGCAATATATTGAGATATTAATGTACAATATATTATCCAGAGACATAGTTCATGTGCAATATATTATCCAGAGATATCAATATACAGTATATTAAGATATTAATGTACAATATATTATCCAGAGATATCATGTGCAATATATTATCCAGAGATATCATGTGCAATATATTATCCAGAGATATTCTTGTACAATAAATTATCCAGAGATTGTTACTATCCCAAGAGATTAATATGCAATATATTATCCAGAGAAAGATTGTCCTGGTACAATATATTATCCAGGGAGAGAGAGATATCACCAACAATGTCTCCGCAAGATCCTACAAATCCCCTGGGAGGACAAGCGCACCAACATCAGCGTCCTCGTCCAGGCTAACATCCCCAGCATTGAAGCACTGACCACACTCGATCAGCTCTGCTGGGCAGGCGACACAGTTCACATGCCAGACACGAGATTCCAAAAGCAAGTGCTCTATGCGGAGCTTCTTCATGGCAAACGAGCCAAAGGTGGGCAGCGGAAACATTACAAAGACACCCTCAAAGCCTCCCAGATGAAGTGCGACATCACCACTGACACTTGGGAGTCCCTGGCCAAAGACCGCCCTAAGTGGAGAAAGTGCATCCAGGAGGGCGTTGAGCACTTCGAGTCTCAATGCCAAGAGCATGCAGAAATCAAGCGCTGGCAGCGGAAAGAGTGTGTGGTAAACCAGTCCCACCCATCCCTTCCCTCAATGACTATCTGTCCTACCTGTGACGAGACTGTGGTTCTCGTATTAGACTGTTCAGCCACCAAAGCACGCACTTCAGGAGTGGAAGCAAGTCTTCCTCGATTTCGAGGGACTGCCTATGACGGTATATTATCCAGAGAAAAATTGTCCTGGTACAATATATTATCCAGAGAGAGATTGTTCTTGTATAATATATTATCAAGGGAGAGGTAGTTCTTGTGCAGTATATCATCCAGAGATAATGTGAAATATTGTCCAATATAATTTTACAATGACACAATTCTGCATTTTAAAGAAAAAAATGTGCATATTTTAATTTTTCCACCCTTGATGGTGCCTTGTTGAAGTGCGATGTATTCTTCTTTTCCTTAAATTTTACTAAATGTCATGTAAATGTTGGATTATTTCACCCAACCCAAAACTGCTAGCATGTTTTGCTTAAAATTAGTTCTGTGGGGAACATTGTGATTAAATTTAAATTTTTGGTGCATTTAAAAAAAAAAAGTGACGTTAGCTGAATTTGACAGCATACATTTCCTGATTGTTGAAGTATGTAGAAAAGGTAAAGAAGGTTGCAGTAATATTGACAAATATTTATATTACTAATTGCTTGTCTGTTTTCTCTGCGTTGTACATTTGACTTAATTATTTTTATTTATATATGATGTATTCTTTAAAATGTGGAAAGGGGTGGTTGGGAAATTTTTGTCGGTGGGGAGCAATGTGGGAGGTAGAGATAAACCTTATTTAAAAAAATAAATTTTAAAAAGTGCAGTCAAGGCGTGGTAGGGTTCAGAAGGATGACATGGCAGCCAGAGGGGGGGGGGGGCGGGGGGGAGGTGGTGGGGGGAAGGAAACTTGTTGCTGTAGTTTTTGATTTAAAATTTTGGCAAGATTTCCTCTTTCTCGCCTCCTTCCCTGCCCTCCCCTTCAACTTTTAAAGTCAGTTGCTGGCCTCTACTGTGGAATGTGAAAATTGAGTGAGAGTTTAACCATTGAACAGTGGAAATTTAAAATGTTACTTTTTAAAAATAAAATCAATAATGTATACACTCAGATTAGTAGAGAGCATGTCTCGGATTCAACAATCGGCCTCTCTCCCAATATCTCACTCGTGAGCTTTAATGTTGCCCTTTTATTTCCTTCTGGTATCTGGACAGCAACTTCTGTATATCACTCTGTTGACTTTTATAGTCCATTACTGGTCCACTGGGCCGTCCTCTGAATATATGGGCCCAGTTTCTGTGCGGTTAGAAACATGGGAACTGGCTCTTAGAACATCAGAGCAAGAGGAAACCATGCTGCCCCTCCGTCATTCAATTAAATCATGGCTGATCTGTGCTTCAGTCCCATTTTACCCATCTTTGCTCCATATCTCTTGATAGCCTTATCGAACAAAAATATGTCGATCTCTAGAAATCTGGGAAGCTCAATCTCAGGATTCTGGGTCAATTGAAGAAGTGCTTCCTAATTTCACTCATTTTAAGATTATACTCTCTCTGGAGTCCCTCGGCAGAGGAAATAGTTCCTCCTTTATCCTTACTAATCCTTTTATCATTTTAAACGCCTCAATTAGATCACTCTTCAAACTTCAATATTCAAGGGAATATATTTGTCAGCATAAATTAATCCTTTAAGCCCCGCTATCATTCTGGTGAATCTGAGCTGCTCCCCCTTCCAAGGCCAATATATCCTTCCTGTGGTGCGAAGTGCACTAGCGTGTTCGTAGACCTGCAAAGGGGGAAGCCAGTCCCTCAGTGTGGAGCCTAACGCAAAGAGACTGGTTAAACATTTGAAGCAGAGGTAGATGTTTATCACTGGGGGTGTGCTGGGTGACAGCATTACCTAGTGATTATTCTAGCAAAGAGCCAGGTTGGTCACGGGCTGAATGGCTTCCTCTGCAGTGCTCTGTCTTTTGGATTATACGTTAAACCGAGGCCCTGTCTGCCCTCTCAGGTGGACGTAAAAGATCCCATGGCACTATTTCGAAGAAGAGCAGGGGAGTTTTCCCTGGTGTCCTGGCCAATATTTATCCCTCAATCAACATATCAAAAACAGATTACCTGGTCATTATTGCATTGTTATTTGTGGGAGCTTGCTGTGCGCAAGTTGGCTGCTGCGTTTCCCACATTGCAACAGTGACTACACACCAAAAGTACTTAATTGGCTGTAAAGTACTTTGAGACATCCGGTGGCCATCAAAGGCACTATATAATTGCAAGTCTACCTTTTTGTAAACCTGCATGGTCCAAGCTTTGATCATCTGTTTTGATTTGTTTAATGCTGCTGGCTCCTTCTGTGGTGTTGTCCAGTGTTTCACTCCCCCCACATGCCAAAGACACATCAGAAGTTTACATTTGCTCAGCAGTTTTTGCATTCATTTCCCCGGTGTTCAGTCTTGCTTATTACTTCCTCTAGGTTTTTTGAGTTGCTGCCTGAGAATTCTCATCGAGTCAGTATTGCTTTCATTATTTGCAAGTAGCCTGGGCCACTCCTTATGGCCCAGCTCCAGATTTTTTTTTACTGCACTTGCCTGATGTACTTTTATTTTTAGGAAAGTTAGGGCCCCCCAGTTGATGAAAAAAGCGTAGGTTTCCAACTACTGTGCGCACAATTCCTTTTCAGAGAGAGACATTTTTCAAAAGCACAGTTGCTCCTTGACAAAACCTTTTATGTCGTGTATTTTGTTTTCATGCTCTTGCTATTCTGCCCACGAAGGGTAGTTAAGGTGAACCATTTTTGTGTTTAAATCCCCTCTGCTGAAAGGGGGCCGAGGCCAATTGTCCTCGCCATACTCGTCCCTTCTCCCAGCATTGGCTCAGTCAGCACAGTTCACCGATTGCAGACCTGGAAGGTTACAGGATTCAACCACTCGACTATTAACTGGGCAGACTTTCCGAGCCATTGTAGAAGCTGGGTAAACTGTCGCTGAATGACTTGCTATTAATCCGACTCTTGCCGAATAAACATGGTTGCAATGCGGTGTGTGAAAAGCTGGTTGCTAAAGCAGCAGCGAGACGGTGCATTACAAAATTGGAACCTGATGAGGCTTGTATGCATAAAGTGTGTGTGCTCAGCTCCTGCTTTCTCCTGTGTTTTCTCTCCTCGCTGCCTGGAGTTTAGTGAGTAAATTCCTATGCATTCAGCGGCATGACCTTTTCTGGCACATGCCTGCAATAGCCTGAAGTGGATTATTCTGCACACATTTCCTAGCAGGATATTTTTTTAAGTATGGGTTTCTCTGCATAGCAATCAAAACAAAAACAACAGAAACAATCCAAATGCTAACATGAACAGATTGACATTTTTTTCTTTTCACTATTTCACTTTCTTGTGTTTTAATTCATACATACACACTCTTCCCTTCCCCTGTGTACTCTCACTCTTCTCTCCCCCCCCCCCCTCCCCTCCCCCCCCCACCCAATACTCTTTGTGGCTCCTGAGTTGGGAAAGTGAGTGATTTTAGTCTGAGGTGAGTGATCTGTGCTCAGCGCCACTGGTGGTCTATAGTCTTGCCATGTATTCTGTTTATACCATGTTCTAATATTTTGATTTTCTTGTAGATTTGTCATTAGGAGTTGAACATGTACAGTATGTGGATAGGTTCAGATCACATTATAAAGCTTTGCTCACAAACACCCCCCCCCCCCCCCCCTCCCAAACAATGCTATTCATTCTCAAATATCACTCCTCCTCCAATTGCTGGGTGTGCAGTTGCACCACATGGTGTGGTAGTGATCCATACAAATGGAGGAGGCAATATTCCAACAGTGGATAGTCAACGGGCTATAGTGGGGGAGGAACTTAACACAATCACAATCACTAATGAGGTGGTACTTAGTAAGATAATGAGACTAACGGCAGATAAATCCCCTGGACCTGATGGCTTGCATCCTAGGGTCTTAAGAGAAGTAGCGGCAGGGATTGTGGATGCATTGGTTGTAATTTACCAAAATTCCCTGGATTCTGGGGAGGTCCCAGCAGTTTGGAAAACTGCAAATGTAACGTCCCTATTTTTTTTAAAAAAAGGAGGCAGACAAAAAGCAGGAAATTATAGACCAGTTAGCCTAACATCTGTGGTTGGGAAAATGTTGGAGTCCATTATTAAAGCAGCAGTAGCAGGACATTTGGAAAGCAAAATTTGGTCAGGCAGAGTCGGCATGGATTTATGAAGGGGAAGTCATCTTTGACAAATTTGCTGGAGTTCTTTGAGGATGTAACGAACAGGGTGGATAAAGGGGAACCAGTGGATGTAGTGTATTTGGACTTCCAGAAGGCATTTGACAAGGTGCCACATAAAAGATTACTGCACAAGATAAAAGTTCACGGGGTTGGGGGTAATATATTAGCATGGATAGAGGATTGGCTAACTAACAGAGAACAGAGAGTTGGGATAAATAGTTCATTTTCTGGTTTGCAACCAGTAACTAGTGTGGTGCCGCAGGAATCAGTGCTGGGACCCCAACTATTTACAACCTATATTAACAACTTGGCAGAAGTGACTGAGTGTAACGTAGCCAAGTTTGCTGACAATACAAAGATGGAGGAAAAGCAATGTGTGAGAAGGACACACAAAATCTGCAAAAGGACATAGATAGGCTAAGTGAATGGCCAAAGATTTGTCAGATGGAGTATAATGTTGGAAAGTGTGAGGTCATGCACTTTGGCAGAAAAAAAATCAAAGAGCAAGTTATTATTTAAATGGTGAAAGATTGCAAAGTGCTGCAGTACAGCGGGACCTGGGGGTACTTGTGCATGAAACACAAAAGGATAGTATGCAGGTACAGCAAGTGATCAGGAAGGCCAATGATGTCTTGGCCTTTATTGCAAAGGGATGAAGTATAAAAGCAGGGAAGTCTTGCTGCAGCTATATAAGGTATTGGTGAGGCCACGCCTGGAATACTGCATGCAGTTTTGGTTTCCATATTTACGAAAGGATATACTTGCTTTGGAGGAAGTTCAGAGAAGGTTCACTAGGTTGATTCTGGGGATGAGGGGGTTGACTTATGAGGAAAGGTTGAGTAGGTTGGACCTCTACTCATTGGAATTCAGAAGAATGAGAGGTGATCGTATTGAAACGTATATGTTTATGAGGGGGCTTGACAAGGTGGATGCAGAGAGGATGTTTCCATTGATGGAGACTAGAACTAGAGGGCATGATCTTAGTTTTAAATGGGTGGCCCCTTATTCTAAGACGAGGAGAAATTTCTTCCCCGAGGATTGTAAATCTGTGGAATTCGCTGCCTTCGAGAGCTGTGGAAGCTAGGACATTGATCAAATTTAAGACAGAAATAGACAGTTTCTTAAACGATAAGGGGTTATGGAGAGCGGGCGGGGAAGTGGAGCTGAGTCCATGATCAGTTCAGCCATGATCTTATTGAATGGCAGAGCAGGCTAGAGGGGACATACGGCCTACTCCTGTTTCTATTTCTTATGTAATGGGACCGCCGGTGACATTACCCCCGGCGCAAGTTGTCATCTTAATGGAGGCCAGAAATGAGGGTGAAGTTCGGAAACGACATTTTCAAAAATATACTTTGGATGTTCTATTAAAAATTGCATTTATATGGCACTTTTTAAGGTTGTAAAACGTCCCAGGGCGCTTCACAGTAATGTTATCAACCAAAATTTATCATACAAAGATTGGGGCAGCTGACCAACAGCTTGGTCAAAGAGTTAGGTTTTAAGGAGCGTCTTAAAGGAGGTGAGCGAGGCGGAGCGGTTTAGGGAGGGAATGCCAGAGCTTGGGGAATGCCAGAGCTTGGGGCCTAAGCAGCTGACCGCATGGTCACCAATGATGGAGCGATTAAAATCGGGGATGCGCAAGAGGCCAGAATTGGAGGAGCGCAGAGATCTCGGGGGTGGGGTTATAGGTTTCGAGGAGGTTACAAAGATGGGGATTTGAAAACTTGGATGAGGAATTTAAAATCAAGACATTACCAGTCTGAGAGCCAATGTAGGTCAGGAAGCACAGGGGTGAACAATTTATTTGATTAAGCTGCACATATAATAGTTGACAGATTGTGCATTACAAAATTCAGATGAGGGAGCAGCTAAACATCCCCTGACCTTGAGATCAGCTAGCTCCATTTATTGTTGACTAAAAGCACCCACAAATTCTAACGCTGAATTGTACATTTTTAAACCAGATGTGATTTTCAGGCTGTAATCTCTCATATGCATTGGTGTTTGGTGTGGTGTTGCAGTTCGTAGATTAGTGTATTTAAAAAAAAAATGCTAATTTTAATGCTCTTGTGGTAAAAGGGTTGACCACGTGTCATATGCGCATACATCTTTGTGAATGCTTTAGTTAAATGTGGATTCCTGTGGTCAACTGACAGAAGTGTGATGTTCATCAACTCATATTGAAGGTATTTAGGTCGTCACTGCTGTGGGTTCACAGGAAATCTCCATTTTGATTCCGAACAGCTAGATTGTTTTTTCTCCGACAGTCCCCCTCCCCTGCCACGAGCACGAGATATTTAAAAATTAGGATGGCCACTTGATCCATCTTAGTTCATCCACCCAGAAAGACCTTACGGTTTTTCCCATTGTAGCACCCAGTTGGTTATTACATGATTTCAGGGTTTTTGCCTCAAATACTGCATATGGAATTCCATTAAATATATCAATTTCTCTTCTCCTTAGGCAGTCCCACTAATGTTCTCAGGTGACTGATGAGTCCAATGCCAGACCCACAGTCTCTGCCACAGGTGGGGCAGATGGTGGTTGAAGGGACGGGTGGGTGGGGTGCTTATGTTGTCGTGTGCTCCTTCCGCTGTTTGTGCTTGGCTTCGGCGTGCTCCCGGCAAAGAGACTCTAGGTGTTTAGCGCCTTCCCGGATTCTGCTTCTCTTTGAGCAGTCTTGGTCCACGGATTCCCAGGTGTCGGTGGGGATGTTGCACTTTTTCAAGGAGGTGTTGAGGGTGACCTTGAAGCATTTCCTGTGTGAAGAAGTGCTTTAAGATCTCCCTCCTGAATTTATTAAACAAACAAAAAACTTGCATTTATAGAATCCACATTTAACTAAAGCATTCACAAAGATGTATGCGCATATGACACGTGGTCAACCCTTTTACCACAAGAGCATTAAAATTAGCATGTTTTTTTTTAAATACACTAATCTACGAACTGCAACACCACACCAAACACCAATGCATATGAGAGATTACAGCCTGAAAATCACATCTGGTTTAAAAATGTACAATTCAGCGTTAGAATTTGTGGGTGCTTTTAGTAAATGGAGCTAGCTGATCTCAAGGTCAGGGGATGTTTAGCTGCTCCCTCATCTGAATTTTGTAATGCACAATCTGTCAACTATTCTATGTGCAGCTTAATCAAATAAATCAGGACGTCCCAAAGCACTTTGCTGCCATTGCAGTAGTTTTGAAGTGTAGTCACTGTTGTCCTGTAGGAAATGTGGCAGCTGATATGCGCACAGCAAGCTCCCACAAACAGCAATGTGATGATTACCAAATATTGGCTTACAATTTGTGGTCAGCAGCAAAGGAATTACGCTCGCCGCTGACCTCGAAGAAAGCTGCCCTACAAAGATTTAGTGGGCTCTGTGGCATCGATTTCCCCTATTCCGACCTGACTTTCAATCTCGCGCCATCTATAGGGGATCTGTGGCATCCAGGAATAGTGATATCATCAAGCAGGCTGAGCAGCCAATGAAATTGAAGAATTTTCAGACAGAAAACCAGGAAGTAAAAAGCATGGATTATCATTCACACTTTCATCATTTTAACAGAAAGCGAAATAAAGATGAGGACATACATATGGGATTAAGGTAGAAGCTGAAATACTATAAACACATTTTTAAACTATTTAAAAAAAATCTGTGAATTATAAAATTAGTTTTTCAGGGCCAGCGAGGTTGTCCAGCAGTAATCATGACTTGGTATGCTGCTACAAACACGGTTACACCTCCTTTCAACAAGGCTTTAATTCATTCGCGAGATGTGGACATCGCTTGAAAGGCCAGCATTTATTGCTCATCCCTAATTGTCCTCGAGAAAGTGTTGATGAGCCACATTCTTGAACCGCTGCAGTCTGTGAAGGTACTCCCACAGTGCTGTTAAGTAGGGAGTTCCAGGATTTTGACCCAGCGAAGATGAAGGAGCGGCGATATATTTTCAAGTCAGGATGATGTGTGACTTTGAGGGAAACTGTAGATGTGATGGTGTTCCCATGTGTCTGCTGCCCTTGTCTTTCTAAGTGGTAGAGGTTGCGGTTTTGGGAGGTGCTGTCAAAGAAGAATAGTGTGTAAAAAGTTGAAATACACGTCAAATCAATGATTCTGTTTTGATTGCATCTGTGTAGACTACAACAGCGCACCTTGTGGAGGAGCAAGGTATCTCTGACAACAGCTTCCGGATTTCCACATTTAACTGCATGTGCTGACGCCAGAAGTTGCTTTCAGTTTTACACCGTAATGATGGCTTTTGCTGTCATTACAACCGCAAATTCCGGGCTAATATATTTCAATGACGCTGGTTTTAATTGATGAAACCAGGGAGAACTCCCATGCTCTTCTTGCATCCACCCGAGAGGGCAAACGGGACCTTGGTATAATATCTTATCCGAAAGACAGCACTTCCGACAGTGCAGTGCTCCCCCAGTACTGCACTGAAGCGTCGGCCTGGATTATATGCTCAAGCACCTAGAGTGGGGCCTGAAGCCATGACTTTCTGACTCCGAGGCAGGAGTGTTAGCACAGAGTCACAGCTGAGACAGTGTCTCCTTAACCTACTCATGCAATTTATTTTAAATATTTAATTTCCATACTGCTGTATACCTTTCCAAACGGTTCCATTGATGCATTGCTCGCCATCGGATCAGAAAGTTCACTGGCTGCATCACAAGTGGATTGATTCATTGCTGGCAATAATGCTGCGAGACAGCACTGCCCTTGTTCTGTCTATTGTAAGTTTATCTTGCCATATAATGCCAATGCAATTCAACCCGTAAAAGATCAGTTTGTTCTTTGCCAGAGAGAATATTTATCTTAAGTGGGATTTAACCTTTAATGACCTAACCTGCAAGTGGACTTTCTCAAGTGTTTAACCCTTTCCACAGACCTTCTCTTTGGTACATTGAGTACCTGCAGATTTCTGGCACAACCTCAAATGAGTAGTGCTGCCTGTCTTCTCTGAATCCCTTGGCGTTGGATACAGGGACCAACTTGGCTGTTAGCCTGCTCGCAGAAATGTTCCACACGCATCATGGCCATGGTTCCTGTTTTTAGAAAGTTCCTGATTGTAACTCAGTCACATCTCTGGGTGAAGAGAAGAGGTGAGGAGCAGAAGATGGATCTTTTTTCTGAGTTTGGAGAGGCGGATGGGGGGGGGGGGAGGTGTGAAGAAGGGGAGAACTGAACCAGAACTTGCTTCACAGAAGCTGGGTTTACAGCAGCATTGCCAAAGGCCAGAAAATAGGTTGCTGTGCAGCAGGGAAAATAGATGTGCCTGTAGAAGGGCCGTACAGTACACGCATGTCCCGTGCACATCCTGTTTCCTTCCTTTGCCACAAAACTTGGATTAGTTTTGGCCTGTAGTCTGAGTATTTTGAATACAAACTTATACTTGCAATGCTGCGCAGTGTATTTAATGTACAGAATCCACGCCTTACTGTGTTCACCTAACCATTATAAAAGCAATGGTTAGTGTTTGGTAAACTGAGAATAAAAGTTAACTCTCTCCAAATCTCTGCGGATCTTCCTCCTCCCCCCTGGCTGTTGGAAACATGCCTATGGCGAGTGGTGACTTAAATCATCGAGGTGCGACAGTATAGGGAAGATGGCCCAGATTTGGTCTTAAAGCGACCTCTATTTCTCTAAAGGTTGGCCTTGGTTTTGAAAGGATGTGGCTTAACTGTTTGTTTTTGTGTTGCATTTATTATGTAGCCTTTCACAACCCCCCTCCCCCCCCCCCCCAAAATCAACTGTTAGAAGTGCTGCCATTTAAGTAGTTATTGAACCAGCAGACTGATTTTTGGATATTTTAAAATCTGCATCTGGGGACCTGCCGCATGGGGCAATTGTGGCTGTGGAGCATGTGGCGAGTTCCTGGTGTTAAAAATGATTTGACCTCCTTTGGCTTCATCTTGAATGGGTTCCGCTGTGCTGGCAATTGACAAGTAGCCAGAAGCAATACTGCTGAAATTCTGTCTTCACTTTCAAAGAGCTAATTGATTAGACCAGCTAAACGGCACAGCCTCCAAACAGGCTACCTGGTGTTATCAGTTAACCTCTTGGGTTTTTTTTTATTTGGCAAAAACACCAACAGCCACACCCCCGCCCCCCCCCCCCCAAAAAAAAATTGAGATTAAGATAAAAGGAGAGAGATTTCACTTTATCTTGTTTATTGATTGTGTTACTGCAGCTCATGAAGTTTTAAATTGCAATATCTCTTAATTAATGACTGCCAATTGGAAAACTTTACCTAACCCCCAACCCCCTCCCTTGTGTGTTTTTTAATATACCTTTCCGTGAAGTTAATGGTCCCTGTTTTCTGTGAACCACTAATTGATTTTAAATAAGGTCGGCAAACCTAAAATTATTTTGCTGTTCGTGGTAAAAGCTCTGGACAGAGGAGGGTTGTGCTTAGCCAGTGGAAATGGGATAGGCTGGGTTTGTTTTCCTTGGAAAAGAGGAGGCTGAGGGGAAACCTCATTTGAGGTGTATAAAATTATGAGGGGCCTAGATATAGTGGATACAAAGGGCCTATTTCCCTTAGCAGAGGGGCCAACATCCAGGGGGCATAAATTTAAAGTAATTGGTAGAAGGTTTAGAGGGGATTTGAAGGGAAATTTCTTCACCCAGAGGGTGGTGGGGATCTGAAACTCACTGCCTGAAAGGGTGGTAGAGGCAGAAACCCTCACCATGTTTAAAAAATACTTGGATATGCACCTGAAGTGCCGTAAACTACAAGGCTACAGACCAAGAGCTGGAAAGTGGGATTAGGCTGAATAGCCTCTTGTTGGCCGGCACGGACACGATGGGCCGAAATGGCTTCCTTCCATGCTGTAAATTTCCATGATTCTATGATAAATATAAACTTATTATACCCATGGGCTTCCACGTGCGTAGTGCGCCGTGAGAGAGGGTAACATTTTGAAGCGAAAGTGAAATGTCTGTCCGATTCCGGTGCTACCGTGGTGAGATCGCTGTCACAAAACAGCTGCTGCCACGTATTGGTGAAAGAATTGTACTCTAGCCTTGGCGTTGTAATCAATTCTCTTCTGTGGTTGCTGGGTTATGCAGTTGGTGAGAATCTGAATAATCGTCATTCTTACCCAGGCTAAAACTGCCTGTATAAAACTGAAGGTGCTGCAAGAAACTGTTAGAATTATAGGATTTAAAATTTCCTGGTATGAGGAAATAAAAATACAAAGAAAGACTTGGAAAAGTTGATTATTTTTGTCCGAGAATATTATGGGGTGATTTGATAGAAGTGTTTAAAATCATGGTGGGTTGGGACAGTTTAGATAGAAACAGGCTATTTTCAGTGGTTGACTGGTCTAGAACACGAGGACATAAAAATATTAAGTGCAAGAGATTTAGGACAGATAGCAGCAACATTTTTTTTTTTAAACACCTTGCCGTGAGGCTGTGGAGTGTACTATGTCTACACTCAAGATTAAGTTAGCTAGGTTGAGCATAAGGATTTGGGAGCAGGGCAGGCACAGGGATAGGGACTATTGCTTGTATGGAATACAATCACCAATATTGCTTGGTAGAGCTAAATGGCCTCTTTCCGTGTTGTAATTCTATGTCAGTCTCTTTCTTCCCCCGCAGAAAAAAAACCAGGTGAAAATGAGAAATACGTAAAGAAAAACATTGCTGTGAGCGATGTAAATAGAAGGTGGACAAGATTCCCAGGAGAATGGAAGGGGCAGAATGTATTATACTACGGAGATAAAATGGTGTAAAATTTAGTCAAAATTTCATTTTTAGCGCTCATAACTGAAGCCACCACTGTCAGCTTTGTCTCAGTACTCTCGCCTCTGAGTCAGAAGGTTGTGGGTTCAAGTCCCACTCCAGACACACACATCTAGATTGACGCTACCAGTGCAGTGCTGAGGGAGTGCTGTCTTTCGGATGATACGTTAAACTGAGAGGCCCTCTGCCCTCTCGGGTAGATATAAAAGACCCCACAGCACTACTTTGAAGAAGAACAGGGGAGTTCTCTCTGGTGTCCTGGCCAATATTTATATCAACATCACCAAAACAACTTATCTGGTCTTGTAGGCGTCGTAACATGGCTGCTGCGTTTCCCATGTTACAATGACTACATTTCAGAAGTATTTTATTTGGCTGTAAAGCGTCCTGGGATGTCCTGAGGATAGGCATTATATAAATGCAAGTCTTTCTTTCAACCTAGACTCTGACCGGCAGTGAATTGTACCCGGGACACTTTTTGGATGTCGGAGTGCAGTATTATATGAAATTGAGTTAATATCCGTAAGCAATACAGGTGATATTAGGCTGAAATTGGGTTTTCAGAGAGTCCAGTCTCTCTCATGTTTTGGAGGTATAGTCACTATTACTGAGATATTTTAGGTGTTGAAAGGTCTCAAGTTTAAACTCATTTTGTGCAGATCTTGAGTGCCCCAGGTGTCGTCTTTTTCCCCCCAGATTCCTGCTCCTCGTTGTTACAGAGCGACTCTGCTGACTATGCACATCTGTCTACGCTGTGGCCGGTACAGAATTGGGCCTGGTTGTGATTTCCTCCAGAGATGCTTAGCCTGCCTGCATTAGTTATGCAGGCTCATTTATAAATAACAGCTACTTGAGCGATGTAACAGAGGGCTTTCATGAAAATGTCGTCAAATGTAGAAAGGGGGGTAAAGAGAGAAAATTGACGAAAGAGGGGAAAAAATTGAATGTTTACAGATACAGATGTTTGATGGGAATCTTTCGTACAGGATAACAAGGCACCGGTGTGGCACGTACTTAGAAATAATGTTTCCAAATAGGAAATAAATTGATGTCCCAGCCACTAATCAATCTTGCCGAGATGAATGGAACTACTTGGCAGCACAGCTGTGCAAACAACTGCCTCGGCTACAAGACTGAACCAATAAGGGTGTTGGGGCATACTTCTGAGAGAGAGAAAAAAATGTGCTGCGTGTATCTGAGACGCTACACTTGGTTCATGTGTTCACTAAATGATCATGTAGTAAACGTGGATTCCCGGGCGCGCTTGCTGGAAGGCATATCGAATCGAAAGAATCAGGTGATATAATAATGGGTACCTGCCCGTGATTCCTAGGCAGTAAGCTGAATCTTGTGGCCCAATGGTAATTTAGTTTCAATTTTGCACTGTTTGCAGGATTTTGTGGATGGCAGCTATTCCTTCGTTTCACGTAGTTCATTTGCATTGCAGCTCGCAGAGGAGGATTTGTGACACTTTTCTCATTGCCAAATAATCCGCAGTCGATTGGAGAGGAACTTGAATATCTAGTTTATAATTGTACCAGTTCAAGGAGCATTCCAGTACGTTTTGTAGTCGGATACTTTAATCTGCTCCTAATTTAGCATCGAACCACATTGGAATGAAAATTGTACATGGGAAGCAAAGCTGGAAGTAGGTTAACAACCTGATTTAAGATGGCCTATTTGATCTGTGAAACCTGGAATAAGACCAATGCTGGAAATCACAGCAGGTCAGGCAGCATCTGTGGAGAGAAAGCAGAGTTAAAGTTTCGGGTCAATGACCCTTCGTCTGACTGGAGAGTGTTCAGAAGGAACACATTCTTAACGAGCACTGAAAGGGAAGAAAGAATAAAAGGGAAGGTCTGTGGAAGACAGGAGAGATTAGAGAGACTAAAGGGATGATGGCCCAAATTCAAATGGTAATACCAGGAGTTAGAAAAACATTAGTCAAGATAGGGTGTGAATGGTGGGATAATGACCAGCTGCCATTAGAGACAAGGAGAAAAAAAGAAATACGAAACAAACAGGTTCTGGGGGTAGGGAGGGGGCGGTGGGGAGGGAGCCAAAGATTGGCAGCGGCTACACTCTGAAATTGTTGAACTCAAGTCCAGAAGGCTGTAAAGTGCCTAAATGAAAGATACAGTGCTGTTCCTCGAGCTTACGTTGAGCTTCGTTGGAGCAGTGTAGGAGACCGAGGACAGAGAGGTCAGAATGAAAGCGCAGGGTCACACTTGCGGACTGAACAAAAAGGTGTTCCGCAAAGCGGTCACCCAGTCTACACTTGGTCTCCCAATGTAGAGGAGACCACATTGTGAGCAGCGGATACAGTATCCTAAATTGAAAGAAGTAAATCACTGTTTCACCTGGGAGGAGTATTTGGGGCCGTGAATAGTAAAGGAAGGAGCTAAAAGGGCAGGTGTTGCATCTTCTGCGCTTGCACAGAAAGGTGCCGTAGGAAGGGGAGGGGGTGCTGGGGTGACTGTGGAATGGACCAGGGTGTCGCGGAGGGAGCGGTCCCTTCAGAATGCTGAGAGGGGAGGGGAAGATGTGATTGGTGGTGGGGATCACACTGGAGGTGGCAGAAATGGCAGAGGATGATCCATTGAATGTGGAGGCTGGTGGGGTGATAAGGTGAGGACGAGGGGAACCCTTTTGTGGTTCTGAGAGGGAGGGGAAGGGGTGAGAGCAGAGGTGCGGGGAATAGATCGGACATGGTCGAGGGCCATGTTAACCATAGCAGAGGGGAATCCTCTATTGATGAAAAAGGAAAAAGTGTCAGAGGCACTAGTGTGACAGGTGGCGTCGTCCGAGCAGATACAACGGAGATGGAGAAACTGGGAGAATGGAATGGAGTCTTTACAGGATGCGGGGTGGGAGGAAGTGTAGTCCAGGTAGTTGTGGGAGTCAGTGGGCTTATAGTAGATACTGATCAAAAGCCTACTCCCAGAGATGGAGATGGAGATGGAGAAGTCGAGGAAGGGAAGAGTCGGAGATGGACCATGTGAAGGTGAAGGAAGGGTGGAAATTGGATGCAAAGTGAATGAAATTTTTAAGTTCAGGGCGAGAGCAGGAAACTGCACCGATACGGTCATCAATGTACCAGAAAAAGAGGTGAGGGAGGGAACCCGAGTCGGACTCCAACAAAGAATGTTCCACATATCCCACGAAAAGGCAGGCATAGCTAGGACCCAAGTGGCTTCCCATAGCAACACCTTTAATTTGGAGGAAGTGAGTGGAGTTAAAGAAGAAGTTGTTCCATGTGAGAACAAGTTCAGCCAGGTGGTGGGGGATGGGGACTGGTTGGGCCTCTGCTCGAGGAAGAAGCGGAGCGCCCTCAGACCATCCTGGTGGGGGATGGAAGTGTAGAGGGATTGGACATCCATGGTGAAAAGGAGATGGTTGCAGCCGGGAAACTGGAAACTGTTAGTGACGGAGGACGTCGGAGAAGTCGCAGATGTAGGTGGGAAGAGAGTGGACAAGGGGCGAAAAAATAGAATCGAGATAGGAAGAAATAAGTTCCGTGGGGCAAGAACAGGCTGAAATGATGGGTCTACCGGGGCAGTCCTGTTTGTGGATCTTGGGAAGGCGGGCTGTGCAGGGTTGGGGAACTATGAGGTTGGTGGCTGTGGAGGGAAGATCTCCAGAGGAGATGAGGTCAGTGACAGTCTGGGAACTGATGGTTTTAAGTTCAGTAGTGGGGTCATTGTCCAGGGGGAGGTCGGAGGAGGTGTCAGAGAGTTGCCGATCAGCCTCTGCAAGGTAGAGAGAGTGCGCCAAACAACTACAGCGCCACCATTGTCAGTAGGTTTGATACGGTTGGGGTTGGATCTGATTGTGCAGAATGCTGAAAGTTCAGAGGGAGGTAGGGTTGGAGTGAGTGAGGGGAGCAGCGAAATTGAGATGGCCGATGTCCTGTCAGCAATTTGCAATGAAGAGGTCTAGAGAGGGTAAAAGGCCAGAGGGGAGGGGTCCAGGTAGAGCGAGAATTCTGAAAACAGGAGCAAGGGTCAGCTGTGCCGGGGGAAGACTCCTGGCTGAAGAAGTGGTCATGGAGGCGAAGGCGGCGGAAAAAGAGCTCCGCATCGTGCCGAGCTCGAAATTCATTGAGGTGGGGGTAAGGAGTTGAAGCTCAGGTCTTTGCTGAGGACTGATCGTTCGGGGTCAGAGAGGGGAAGGTTAGAGGTGATAGTGAAAACATGGCAGGGGGTGAGATTGGAAGAAGGGATGGGATCAGAGGGAAGGGTGGGAAAAAGATGGTTCCGGAGGGATGTTGGTGTCCAAGAGGAGTTGAAGTTTACGATCCTTGACACCTAAAAGGAAGGAAATCGGGTCGTTGACCCGAAATGTTAACTCTGTTTCTTGCCACAGATGCTGCCTGACCCGCTGAGATTTCTAGCATTTTCTGCTTTTATTCCAGATTCCAGCATCCGCAGTATTTTGCTTTTGTATGAGACTGAGGACATGGCTTGTATTATTGGCTGATGTGCTGTCCAATTGGGTGAGTTTTCATGCTCGTAGGGTTCTATGCTGATATGCAGAGTATTGTGTTCATTGGCATTTTATTGATGTTTGTCATTTCTCAAACTTTTTAGTTGAATATCTGAACAAATGAAATCATTGTCCACACCTGTGTGCGGTTGTCATGGTTTTGGTATTACAGAAATGCCTCTGCAGACTATTATACGCACACGCGTGGGAGGGCTCAGTGTTTCAGTCCACGGTCGTGTCCTCCATTCTAATTTATTTTTGGAGTTTCTAAATCCTGCTGGAAATCTTCGTTGTGACAAGTTGATCCAAATTTAGAATCGCAAATAGTGTGCAATTATTTTGGTTGCATCCGAGTCAAATAAGCGCTGCCTGTTTTCACCCCGCCCCATCCTCTTAAGTTTTTCCTGGCTTTACATGCAAACTTCCCATTCTGAAATTGTGTATAAACCATGTTGGTGGGGAGGGTGGTGGCTTGGTACTTGAGCGTAGGGTAAAGGCAGATAATGTCAGTGTCCATGGGATCGCTCTGCATGTCGGGCAAGTTATCTGCCTTTATTTTCCTCACATAGGCAAGATTAAAAACCTAGCACAAAAGCAAAATACTGCGGATGCTGGAATCGGAAATAAAAACAGAGAATGCTTGGATCTCAGCGGGTCAGGCAGCATCTGTGGAGAGAAACCGAGTCAACGCTTCAGATCGATGTTCTGACGAAGGGTCATCTACCCGAAACGTTAACTTTGTTTCTTTCATACAGTATTATATAAAAACCCAACCTAACGAGTGAGATTACATTTAGTTCAGAATGTAATCTGTTGTGCTTTTATGGGAGGTGGGGGAATGAGGAGGGGGTGTTATAGCACATGATCCACGAAAGGATTGAACGGTGAGACTTTTGTTTGAAAGTGCGAGGCTTCCTAATTTTAAAACATTTTACCAAGGAATGTGTGTAATGAAATTCAGAAGGGAATTATATTGGATAGTTTCAGTGGTGCCTTATTGTGTGAAATGGAAGGGATAACCTAACTTGCAAAATGTTTTCGAACCCAGTGTTGTGACATGATAAAAGTAGAGATGAAGCTTAAACCCAGACGAAGCCACACGCCTACATTATGTATATTTTTGTCTATTGAAAAATATTGGTTTTATAGAATTTAGTTTGAGGTTGGGAGATGACCTTTACTTCGCAAACCACAGCCACCTTTTTATTTTTTTTGAAAAGGCTGTCACTGTTTTCCTCTCTTGTTTGCAGACTACCCGAGAACAGGTATGTCTGAGTATTTCCTCTAGCCACCCACACACCTTAACCTGTTCACCAGCACAGGTTAGCTGCTTGCATTCAAGCAGAGGTTTCTGGAGGAAAGGCGGGGGGCACATCATGTTTGTTTTTAATGCTGCTTTGCGACTGAAAGTTGTTGCTTGCCATTTGGTTGGGGAGAGGGTGTCTGTGAATGTAAAACTTCAAAGATACTTTGGAGTTTTTGAAACGGGTACTTTTTGCAAAATAGATGCCACTTGACTGTTTGAACTGTTTGCCCAAGTTGCTATCATCTGTGAAATCTTGTTCCTTGTTCAGTCGACATTCTGAAACTCATCAATACGTGTCCCAATGCACACCTGTAAACTCCTTGACTACGTATTTATTGGATTATATGTCGCGTACAATTTTTTTTGATAGTGACTTGGGGGGAAAAGTTGTTTTTCTCTGAGACCACCCGTGTGCCATTTCAGTTGCAATTAAAGATTTACCTGCGAGTTTAATTTCCAAATGTGTGGGATAAACTGACTAATGAGGAACAGTGGTTTGCAATCTATCTGTATTTGTGATCCGGAGTGTTAATAGGATTTCAGTAAAGGTGTAATGGTGGACGTGTAAAGTTTTCATCCAGCTATACTGTAGGTGTCTTTTTTAATGAAGTGGATGTATGAAGTTTTTATCCTGTGAAAAATGCCCTGCTCCCTGTCAGCATGTGGATTTTTGCCTTTCTGACTTGGGTTGTGTCAGCTGTGGCTCAGTGGGTAGTACCCTTGTCTCTGAGTCAGAGGGTTGTGGGTTCAAATCCCACTCGAGATTTGTGCACATAAATCTAGGCTGACACTCCAGTGCAATAATGGAAGAGTGCTGCACTGTCGGAGGTGCCGTCTTTTGGATGAGACGTTAAACCGAGGCCCTGTCTGCTCCCTCAAGTGGATGTAAAAGATCCCATGGCACTATTTCGAAGAAGATCAAGGGAGTTATCCCTGGTGTCCTGGCCAATATTTATCCCTCTGTCAACTTGACCGAAACAGATAGTCTGGTCATTATCACATTGCTGTTTGTGGGAGCTTGCTGTGCGCAAATTGGTTGCCGGGTTTTCCACATTACAACACTGACTACACTGCAAAAGTACGTCATTGGCTGTAAAGCGCTTTGGGACGACCAGTGGTCGTGAAAGGCGCTGTAGAAATGCAAGTCTTTTTCTTTGTGTCTGGAGAGAGTATTTTGAGCTTCATAAATAATTAGGTTGAAGTAGTTAATGGTAGTCACTGGTCTGTCAGTGGTGGCAGCAATTTGAAACCTGATTGGCAGTATCACCAAAAATATATATAGGCAGAACATTTGCATGCAGCCTTGAAGTTACCTGTTTCCTATGATGTTTTGGCACCAACATGGCAATTAAACCTATTGACAAATCTTGCGACCTCTGGCTTGATCATCGTGAGTGAATGGAGTCTGCCTATTTGTGGAATTGTTCCCAATGTGCAATTTTTGAACACATTAATAGGGGCATTGCTTCAGATTCTTGTTCCCTTTTGGGGGGTTGGGGGTGGGAAGCTGGAAACTGCAGCTGTGCAAGGGATCGATTCGTTCCTTGTCCGCTTTTCAGTCTTCCCGCCCAGGTCCTTGATTCTTCTAGCCCTGAACTTTAGCAAGAACCCAGAGGTTTGATTGGAGTACTTGTTTGTATATCTCTTGAGAAACTTGGAGATGTTCGTTGAAACATAGAAACATAGAAAATAGGTGCAGGAGTAGACCATTCGGCCCTTCTAGCCTGCACCGCCATTCAGTGAGTTCATGGCTGAACATGCAACTTCAGTACCCCATTCCTGCTTTCTCGCCATACCCCTTGATCCCCCTAGTAGTAAGGACCTCATCTAACTCCTTTTTGAATATATTTAGTGAATTGGCCTCAACAACTTTCTGTGGTAGAGAATTCCACAGGTTCACCACTCTCTGGGTGAAGAAGTTCCTCCGCATCTCGGTCCTAAATGGCTTACCCCTTATCCTTAGACTGTGACCTCTGGTTCTGGACTTCCCCAACATTGGGAACATTCTTCCTGCATCTAACTTGTCTAACCCTGTCAGAATTTTAAATGTTTCTATGAGGTCCCCTCTCATTCTTCTGAACTCCAGTGAATACAAGCCCAGTTGATCCAGTCTTTCTTGATAGGTCAGTCCCGCCATCCCGGGAATCAGTCTGGTGAACCTTCGCTGCACTCCCTCAATAGCAAGAATGTCCTTCCTCAGGTTAGGAGACCAAAACTGTACACAATACTCCAGGTGTGGCCTCACCAATGCCCTGTACAACTGTAGCAACACCTCCCTGCCCCTGTACTCAAATCCCCTTGCTATGAAGGCCAACATGCCATTTGCTTTCTTAACCGCCTGCTGCACCTGCATGCCAACCTTCAATGACTGATGTACCACGACACCCAGGTCTCTTTGCACCTCCCCTTTTCCTAATCTGTCACCATTCAGATAATAGTCTGTCTCTCTGTTTTTACCACCAAAGTGGATAACCTCACATTTATCCACATTATACTTCATCTGCCATGCATTTGCCCACTCATCTAACCTATCCAAGTCGCTCTGCAGCCTCACAGCATCCTCCTCGCAGCTCACACTGCCACCCAACTTAGTGTCATCCGCAAATTTGGAGATACTACATTTAATCCCCTCATCTAAATCATTAATGTACAGTGTAAACAGCTGGGGCCCCAGCACAGAACCTTGCGGTACCCCACTAGTCACTGCCTGCCATTCTGAAAAGTACCCATTTACTCCAACTCTTTGCTTCCTGTCTGACAACCAGTTCTCAATCCATGTCAGCACACTACCCCCAATCCCATGTGCTCTAACTTTGCACATCAATCTCTTGTGTGGGACCTTGTCGAATGCCTTCTGAAAGTCCAAATATACCACATCAACTGGTTCTCCCTTGTCCACTCTACTGGAAAATCCTCAAAAAATTCCAGAAGATTTGTCAAGCATGATTTCCCTTTCACAAATCCATGCTGACTTGGACCTATCATGTCACCTCTTTCCAAATGCACTGCTATGACATCCTTAATAATTGATTCCATCATTTTACCCACTACCGATGTCAGGCTGACTGGTCTATAATTCCCTGTTTTCTCTCTCCCTCCTTTTTTAAAAAGTGGGGTTACATTGGCTACCCTCCACTCTATAGGAACTGATCGAGTCAATGGAATGTTGGAAAATGACTGTCAATGCATCCACTATTTCCAAGGCCACCTCCTTAAGTACTCTGGGATGCAGTCCATCAGGCCCTGGGGATTTATCGGCCTTAAATCCCATCAATTTCCCCAACACAATTTCCCGACTAATAAGGATTTCCCTCAGTTCTTCCTCCTTACTAGACCCCCCGACCCCTTTTATAACCGGAAGGTTGTTTGTGTCCTCCTTCGTGAATACCGAACCAAAGTACTTGTTCAATTGGTCCGCCATTTCTTTGTTCCCCGTTATGACCTCCCCTGATTCTGACTGCAGGGGACCCACGTTTGTCTTTACTAACCTTTTTCTCTTTACATATCTATAGAAAGTTTTGCAATCCGTCTTAATGTTTCCTGCAAGCTTCTTCTCATACTCCATTTTCCCTGCCCTAATCAAACCCTTTGTCCTCCTCTGCTGAGTTCTAAATTTCTCCCAGTCCCCAGGTTCGCTGCTATTTCTGGCCAATTTGTATGCCACTTCCTTGGCTTTAATACTATCCCTGATTTCCCTTGATAGCCACGGTTGAGCCACTTTCCCTTTTTTATTTTTATGCCAGACAGGAATGTACAATTGTTGTACTTCATCCATGCGGTCTCTAAATGTCTGCCATTGCCCATCCACAGTCAACCCCTTAAGTATCATTCGCCAATCCATCCCAGCCAATTCACGCCTCATACCTTCAAAGTTAGCCGCCTTTAAGTTCTGGACCATGGTCTCTGAATTAACTGTTTCATTCTCCATCCTAATGCAGAATTCCACCATATTATGGTCACTCCTCCCCAAGGGGCCTCGCACAACGAGATTGCTAATTAATCCTCTCTCATTACATAACACCCAGTCTAAGATGGCCTCCCCCCTAGTTGGTTCCTTATGCACTCCAGGAAATCCTCCTCCACCATATTGCTTCCAGTTTGGTTAGCCCAATCTATGTGCATATTAAAGTCGCCCATTATAACTGCTGCACCTTTATTGCATGCACCCTTAATTTCCTGTTTGATGCCCTCCCGAACATCACTACTACTGTTTGGAGGTCTGTACACAACTCTCACGAACGTTTTTTGTCCTTTGGTGTTCTGTAGCTCTACCCATATAGATTCCACATCATCCAAGCTAATGTCCTTCCTAACTATTGCCTTAATCTCCTCCTTAACCAGCAATGCTACCCCACCTCCTTTTCCTTTTATTCTATCCTTCCTGAATGTTGAATACCCCTGGATGTTAAGTTCCCAGCCCTGATCATCCTGGAGCCACGTCTCCGTAATCCCAATCACATCATATTTGTTAACATCTATTTGCACAGTTAATTCATCCACCTTATTGCGGATACTCCTTGCATTAAGACACAAAGCCTTTAGGCTTGTTTTTTTAACACCCTCTGTCCTTTTAGAATTTTGCTGTACAATGGCCCTTTTTGTTCTTTGCCTTGGGTTTCTCTGCCCTCCACTTTTCCTCATCTCCTTTCTGTCTTTTGCTTTTGCCTCCTGTTTGTTTCCCTCTATCTCCCTGCATTGGTTCCCATCCCCCTGCCATATTAGTTTAACTCCTCCCCAACAGCACTAGCAAACACTCCCCCGAGGATATTGGTTCCGCTTCTGCCCAGGTGCAGACCGTCCGGATTGTACTGGTCCCACCTCCCCAGAACCGGTTCCAATGCCCCAGGAATTTGAATCCCTCCCTGCTGCACCATTGCTCAAGCCACGTATTCATCTGAGCTATCCTGCGATTCCTACTCTGACTAGCACGTGGCACTGGTAGCAATCCCGAGATTACTACTTTTGAGGTCCTACTTTTTAATTTAGCTCCTAGCTCCTTAAAACCAGGGAAAGGGCATGTCCGAGTGGACCAGACCAAACTTGCCAAGGTGCCCGCAGTCCATTTGTTTCATTATCTAGCATCCCAATTTTCAGCTTCCCCCACTGACCTGACCCCCCCCCCCCCATATATAAGTTTCACACAACATTCTCTGGTACCTGGCTCTTTATGTTTTTCCAGCCAAACTGTAAGTTACCATTCTTGCCCATAAACCACGTAGTGTGGTGGAAATCTATTTGCTTTGGCAAGTTTCTGGCGTAGGATCTGAAATTGAGAGAGAACATAACTTTGACTAAATTCCACACAAAGTTGTTGCCTTTGGGTTGTCCCGAGAACAAGTGGAGGCACTATACAAGTTAAAATTCTTTCATTTAATCCTTTCCTGTCTTGGGGTGCAGGCTGGTCTGCTATTCTGATAAAATAAAGTTCTGCACTGATGCAGCTTCTGGACTCAGTAGAGGACTTAATGAAAAATCTCCAATCTATATGCACTGTCTGCAAGAATAACATAAATTTTACACAAAATACAAACCTAGGGATTTGGTGGTCTCGCAGTAATGTCAATAACCCGTTGATGCAGTAGGGATGTTGATGGTCTGAATGTGGCCCGACTTGCTGGCCCGCACAATCCTGCACATCAACACTGAAGCTGTTTTGCTGGCCTGTCGGTGTGAGCTCAGCTCACTCATGGCCAGAAAAAACCCAAGTGGCACTTTTGCCTCTGGAATGGCGAGGGATGGAAACACTCGGGAGGATGGTGGTCTGTGTTTCTGGAGGTACATGGTACTGCCTTACATAGAAACATAGAAAATAGGTGCAGGGGTAGGCTATTCGGCCCTTCGAACCTGCACCACCATTCAATAAGATCATGGTTGATCATTCTCTCAGTACCCCTTTCCTGCTTTCTCTCCATACCTCTTGATCCCTTTAGCTGTAAGGGCCATATCTAACTCCCTCTTGAATATATCCAATGAACTGGCATCAGCAACTCTCTGCAGTAGGGAATTCCACAGGTTAACAACTCTTGAGTGAAGCAGTGTCTCCTCATCTCCGTCCTAAATGGCCTACCCCTTATCCTAAGACTGTGTCCCCTGGTTCTGGACTTCCCCATCATCAGGAACATTCTCCCCGCATCTAACCTGTCCAGTCCCGTCAGAATCTTATAAGTTTCTATGAGGTCCCCTCTCATCCTTCTAAACTCCAGTGTATAAAGGCCCAGTTGATCCAGTCTCTCCTCATATGTCAGTCCCGCCATCCCGGGAATCAGTCTGGTGAACCTTCGCTGCACTCCCTCAATAGCAAGAATGTCCTTCCTCAGATTAGGAGACCAAAACTGAACACACTATTCCAGATGAGGCCTCACCAAGGCCCTGCACGACTGCAGTAAGACCTTCCTGCTCCTATACTCAAATCCCTTAGCTATGAAGGCCAACATACCATTTGCCTTCTTCACTGCCTGCTGTACCTGCTTGCCAGCTTTGTGACTGATGAACCATGACACCCAGGTCTCGTTGCACCTCCCCTTTTCCTAATCTGCCGCCATTCAGATAATCTGCCTTCGTGTTTTTGCCCCCAAAGTGGATAACCTCACATTTATCCACATAATACTGCATCTGCCATGCATTTACCCACTCACCTAACCTGTCCAAATCACCCTGCAGCCTTTTAGCGTCCTCCTCACAGTGCTCACCACCACCCAGTTTAGTGTCATCTGCAAACTTTGAGATATTACACTCAATTCCTTCATCTAAATCGTTAACGTGTATTGTAAAGAGCCCTGCGGCACTCCACTAGTCACTGCCTGCCATTCTGAAAAGGACCCGTTTATCCCGACTCTCTGCTTCCTGTCTGCCAACCAGTTCTCTATCCACGTCAGTACATTACCCCCAATACCATGTGCTTTGATTTTGCACATCAATCTCTTGTGTGGGACCTTGTCAAAAGCCTTTTGAAAGTCCAAATACACCATATCTACTGGTTCTCCCTTGTCCCACTTTACTAGTTACATCCTCAAAAAATTCCAGAAGATTTGTCAAGCATGATTTCCTTTTCATAAATCCATGCCGACTTGGTCCGATTCTGTCACTGCTTTCCAAATGCGCTGCTATTTCATCTTTAATAATTGATTCCAACATTTTCCCCACTACTAATGTCAGGCTAACCGGTCTATAATTACCCGTTTTCTCTCTCCCTCCTTTTTTAAACAGTGGTGTTACATTAGCTACCCTCCAGTCCATAGGAACTGATTCAGAGTTGATAGACTGTTGGAAAATGATCACCAATGCATCCACTATTTCTATGGCCACTTCCTTAAGTTACTGCCTCTGAAGGCAGTGTTGTAATCATCATCATAGGCAGTCCCTCGGAATCGAGGAAGACTTGCTTCCACTCTTAGAATGAGTCCTTAGGTGGCTGAACAGTCCAATACGAGAACCACAGTCCCTACCACAGGTGGGACAGACAGTCGTTGAGGGAAAGGGTGGGTGGAACAGGTTTGCTGCACGTTCTTTCCGCTGCCTGCGCTTGATTTCTGCATGCTCTCCCTCCATTTAGGGCGGTCTTTGGCCAGGGACTCCCAGGTGTCGGGGATGTCGCACTTTATCAGGGAGGCTTTGAGGGTGTCCTTGTAACGTTTCCTTTGCTCACCTTTGGCTCGTTTGCCATGAAGGAGTTCTGAGTAGAGTGTTGTAATATAAATGACTAATCATCACATTATTGCAGGCAGGAGTGGAGGGCTCGATACCAGCTTGACACAGTGGTGGTGGCATTCGTGCCTCTGAATCAGAAGGTTGCCAGTTCCAGCTCCATTCTGAGACTTCAGCGCATAACCTACACTGATGGTTGAGTGCAGTGCAGAGTGTTGCAAAATAGTAGGAGGTGCCATCTTTCGATTGAGACATTTAAACTGCATCCCTGTCTGCCTGTTCGGTCGATATTGTGTATCTCATGGTCACTATTTGAAGTGGAACATTGAGTTCTTATGTCCTGGCCAACATCCTCTGTCAACTCACACCACCAAAAAAAAAAATTATCTGATCATTTCGCTCATTTTTCTATTTGAGGAATCTTGCTATGCGCAATTGACTGAAGCGTTTTCCGATATAACATCAGTGATTGCCAATCAAAAGGGATCCATTAGTTGTGAAGTGCTTTGGCGCCTGTGATATATAAATACAGTTTCTTCCTTTTTTCATATAACTCAGGGAATCCACACTGCCATTGTAACGATCCCAGGGCTGCTATTCCCTCCGTTTCTATACTGTTCCCATTGTTGGGTTCTTTTCCCTCCATAATCTGTACCATTTGCACTCGAGATGCTTTCCTCTCTCGTCTCTATTATTTGCACTGTTGGACTTTTTGAATGACTAAACTAGAAATCTCCCACTGTAACTCAAATCTAGCAGACTATATTAACTCCCAGTGGCTTATTTGGGGATAAGCTCCAGTGAATGGCATTCAAAAGATATTACTGCAGGCAGCTTTATTTTCAGGAATATCTGAAGTCGTTGCAGAGCTTTAAGTCCCTTTGCTCAAACTGACTACACGAGTACACCAATGCATGTCCTGCCATTTGTACAAATACTAGTTATATTAGCTTTATCTGAGCAGCATGCGAGTGGTCTGGACAAGCTTTTATATTTAGGTATTAGAAACAATTGATAGTACAGAGCTTGTCTTAGTCACGTCCCCCTCCCCCCCGCCCCCACTCCCCAAGGCACACAAACGCAGTGGCATCACAGCTCAAAATAGCCAGTGTGCTGTAGGATTGTGATTTACTCAGCAACATGGTCAGTTTACGTACGCCACAGTGTTTTGTTTGAATTGCTGACGGGCTGCTGTGTTTGTCTGCATGTGACCTGCAGCCTCATTCTCAAACTGGTTAATTGAGTCATGCGAAGATGGTGACCACCAGCTCCGTTTTGTTGCTAATGAGCTCTCCAGTTACACGTGGCTGTGCTGCTAATCGGGTCTGCAACATCCGTTTGAGCACTGAGCATACAGAAACAAAATATTAGCATCTTTTTAAGAGAACGCAAACATCAGCAGAGAGACCTTGGCAGGAAGCAAAGTAGGCCACTTTAAACCAGGGATCTATTGATTCGATCGAGTTACAGGTTCCAGAGAAATGTAAAGTAGATTCAACATAGTCACAATGAATGCTCAGATGTAAATAATACCATGCATTTATTTAGCACCTCTAATATAGAACAATGTTCCAAGTAATTTCACAGCGGGTGGGGTCGAGGGGCATGGAGAAGGAATGCATACTAAGAGTTGGAGAAGTGACCGGTATTTTTTTAAAAAAAGGCTTCTAAATGTGGTTTGACCCCAGTTTGATTCTTGGTCTTTACCTGAGCCAACTGATCTCAGCCTGGGGCACTACATGGCTGCCTTATCCCTGAGTTTAAAAAAAAATAAGCCTGGGTTCTCTGTTCCTGTTAATAAAGAAAGAAAGACTTGCAATTATATAACGCTATTCATGACCACTGGACGTCTCAAAGTGATTTCCAGCCAATTAAGTACATTTGGAGTGTAGTCACTGTTGTAATAGGAACATAGAAATTTACAGCATGGAAGGAGGTCACTTCGGTGCTGGCCAACCAAGAGCTATCCAGCCTAATCCCACTTTCCAGCTCTTGGTCCGTAACCCTATAGGATACGGCACTTTAAGTGCACATCCAAGTATTTTTTAAATGTGGTGAGGGTTTCTGCCTCTACCATCTTTTCAGGCAGTGAGTTCACCACCCCCACCACCCTCTGGATGAAAAAAATTCCCCTTGTATCTCTGCTAAAGCTCCCCCCAGTTACTTTAAATCTATAGAAACATAGAAAATAGTTACAGGAGTAGGCCATTCGGCCCTTCGAGCCTGCACCGCCATTCAATGAGTTCATGGCTGAACATGCAACTTCAGTACCTCATTCCTGCTTTCTCGCCATACGCCTTGATCCCCCTAGTAGTAAGGACTTCATCTAACTCCTTTTTGAATATATTTAGTGAATTGGCCTCAACAACTTTCTGTGGTAGAGAATTCCACAGATTCACCACTCTCTGGGTGAAGAAGTTTCTCCTCATCTCGGTCCTAAATGGCTTACCCCTTATCCTTAGACTGTGACCCCTGGTTCTGGACTTCCCCAACATTGGGAACATTCTTCCTGCATCTAACCTGTCTAAACCCATCAGAATTTTAAACCTTTCAATGAGGTCCCCTCTCATTCTTCTGAACTATAGTGAATACAAGCCCAGTTGATCCAGTCTTTCTTGATAGGTCAGTCCTGCCATCCCGGGAATCAATCTGGTGAACCTTCGCTGCACTCCCTCAATAGCAAGAATGTCCTTCCTCAAGTTAGGAGACCAAAACTGTACACAATACTCCAGGTGTGGCCTCACCAAGGCCCTGTACAACTGTAGCAATACCTCCCTGCCCCTGTACTCAAATCCCCTCGCTATGAAGGCCAACATGCCATTTGCTTTCTTAACTGCCTGCATGCCAACCTTCAATGACTGATGTACCATGACACCCAGGTCTCGTTGCACTTCCCCTTTTCCTAATCTGTCACCATTCAGATAATAGTCTGTCTCTCTGTTTTTACCACCAAAGTGGATAACCTCACATTTATCCACATTATACTTCATCTGCCATGCATTGCCCACTCACCTAACCTATCCAAGTCACTCTGCAGCCTCATAGCATCCTCCTCGCAGCTCGCACTGCCACCCAACTTAGTGTCATCCGCAAATTTGGAGATACTACATTTAATCCCCTCGTCTAAATCATTAATGTACAGTGTAAACAGTACACTATTGTCCCCTGGTTGTTGACCCCTCTGTCAAAGGAATCCGGTCCTTCCTATCGACCCTATCCAGGCCCCTCATAATTTTATACACCTCAATCAGGTCTCCCTCCGCCTCCTCTGTTCCAAAGAAAACAGACCCAGCATCTCCAATCTTTCCTCATAGCAAAATTCTCCAGCCCAGGCAACATTGTGGGTAATGTGGGAAACATGGCAGCCAATTTGCGCACAAACATGCTCCCACAAACAGCAATGTGATAATGACCAGATAATCTGTTTTTTTTTTTTTGCTATGTTGATTGAGGGATAAATATTGGCCAGGACACCAGGGATAAATCCCCTGTTCTTCGAAATTGTGCTATGGGATCTTTTACGGCCACCTGAGAGCAGACAGGGCCTCGGTTTAATGTCTCATCCGAAAGACGGCATCTCCGACAGTGCAGCAGCACTGCCTCAGTACTGCAGCACTGTGCCTCAGTAGTGTCAGCCTAGATTTATGTGCTCAAGTTCCTGCAGTGGGACTTGAGCCCACAGCCTTCTGACTCTGAGGGGAGAGTGCTACCCACTGAGCCACAGCTGACAGAACTTCATTTACATATACAATATTGCCCCCTCCCCCCGACTGGAAGTGTGCATGCTGGCTGAGGATTCAATGTCTTCTCTCGGAAATAAGTAATGCCCGCTTGGGCAGCCTATAACTGTCTCTGGTGGAACCATACCCCAACGAGGGGACAAAATCGGCATTTTGGGGGTGGGCGGATTTTTTTATTTGATACCCTGTACTATAATGTGAAAAATGCAAACAAATTTTTTTAAAGGAATATGAAATTACATAGAGCTTGCAGCACAGAAACTGCCTGTTTAGCCCAACTTGTCTGTGCCAGACTTGATGCACCACACAAGCCTCCTCCTCTCACCCCTCTTCATCTAATATAGAGGGAGGAGGATTAAAAAAAAATGAAATTAACTTTGTTGATCTCAACACCATGATATTCTGCTGATAAGTTCTTGCACCTGTATTTATTCCATCCGAAACATTTTTTTTGTGTGACTGAACTGGTACTTCAAGATTCTAGCAGAATGGTAGCAAAATGTTTGTTACTGGGCTCGTAATCCAGAGGCCTGGACGAATGATCTGGAGATAAGAGTTCAAATCCCACCACGGCAGCTGGGGAATTTAAATTCAGTTAATTAAGTAAATCTGAACTAAAAAGCTAGTGTTAGTAATGGTGACCATGAATATACAGGATTATCATAAAAACCCATCTGGTTCACTAATGTTCTTTAGAGAATTGTGAACCTGTGGAATTCTCTACCACAAAGTTGTTGAGTCCAGTTCGTTGGATATATTCAAGAGGGAATTAGATGTGGACCTTATGGCTAAAGGGATTAAGGGGTATGGAGAGAAGGCAGGCGTGGGGGTACTGAAGTTGTATGATCAGCCATGATCATATTGAATGGTGGTGCAGACTCGAAAGGCTGAATGGCCTACTCTTGCACCTATTTTCTATGTTTCTATGTTTAGGGAAGGAAATCTGCCGTCCTTACCCGGTCTGGCTGATCTGTGACTCCGGACCCACAGCAATGTGGTTGACTCTTAACAGCCCTAACAAACCATACAGTTGTACCAAACTGCTACAGAGAACAGCGGTTCAAGAAGGCAGCTCACCGCCTCAAGGGCAGTTATGGATGGGCAATAAATGCCGGCCTTGCCGGCAACACCCACATCCCAAGAATGAAGAAATAAAAAAAGGTTGCTGTAGCTAATCCTAATTTGAACTCCATTTATATAGCCAACTGTTCAGTTTTCAAAGGCTGGCTCAGTTATTGTAGGAACCGATAATCCATAAAGCAATATATTTTGGTTGCTGGCATCTGGCGGGTTACTTCAAATATTTTGAAACCATTTTGGGACCTTTTTGTCTCTGCTGCCCTTAGCAACATCTTGCATGTATCTCTTAACGTAGGTAAACATCCCAAGGTGCATACTCCATAGACACAAATAAGCCAAAAAAGAAGATGGTGAGAAGGCGACTAAAATCCTGGCTAAAGAGCTGGGTGGTCTTCAAGGAAGAGAGGAGGAGGAGGAGGAGAGGGAGGCAGAGTTATTGGGAGAGGGAAACTTGGAGTTGTAGGAGGAGAGGACGGTGGGGAGGCAAGCTTGGGGCCTAGACGGCTGAAGACACGGCCACCAATAGAATGGGCAATGCATAAGAGGCCACAGTTCTTGGAAGTAGTAAGAATTCTTTAGATTTAATTTTACCACAGGCCATCAAGCAATTTAAAAGGATGGCCTCCTTCTGTGCTGTAACCATTCAATGATTCTATTTTGGTCGGGTTTGATGATGAAGGGTGGGGAGTCCCTTGTGGAGGATAAACACTGGCATGGATTAGTTGGGCCGAATAGCCTGTTTCTGTGCTGTAAATATTTTGACACTGTGTCATTTGTATGAGCTTTTCCTGAAATAATTCTTGAAAAAGAAAAGGAGCTTTTTGACAAAAGTGATGATCAAGTAGTTTGGTCCTGCCCTTGGCTGCTTTTGTTGCTGGTGGGCCTGGAGACAACCTCCTTGTGATATGTACTTGTAAGAGCTGATCTGTGACCTTGGTAAGTTATTAAAGTCATTATTAGTGACTTCTTCAAAATGCCAGGTTTGTATAAGAACAATGAAAGTGTTAGCCTGCTGGATACAGGGTAAATGCTCTTCAGCTAAACATTGCGCTGAAGCAGTGTCACCTTGGCTCCGTTGGTAGGAACATCACCGTTCATTTGTGTTTTGGGTTCACACCCACTCCAGAATTTGAACATATAGTCTCTGATAACAAGTGGAGTGCTGCAATGTGGGAGATCTTTTGGACATCATCCTCATCATAGGTAATCCCTCGGCATCGAGGAAGACTTGCTTCCACTGAGTCCTTAGTTAGCTGAACAGTTCAATATGGGAACCACAGTCCATGTCACAGATGGGACCGATAGTCTTTGAAGGAAAGGGTGGGTGGGACAGGTTTGCCGCACGCTCTTTCCGCTGCCTGCGCTTGATTTCTGCATGAAATGGAGCATATAGTCTCTGATAACAAGTGGAGTGCTGCAATATGGGAGATTTTTTGGACAAGATGTTAGTCGAAGGCCTTTTCTGCCTGTTCCAGGGGTTCAGGTAAACCATTGAGAGATAATATTCAAAGAGGAGTAAGCAGATTTTCTAATGTCCTGTCCAGTATCCATTCCCCCTAGCCACTGCCACTAAACAGCCATTTAACTGCTGATTCATTTCATGGTGGTTTGTGAAATCATGATGTCCATAGATGTAAAACGATCAGCCATTCTAAGGTCATGGAATTGACAATTATATGTTAAGTGATTGAATTGTTTCAGAAACAAGGGTGCATATAAATGCAAGTTTTGTCCAAATAAAAATGGCAGAGTTATTCCATTAAAAAGACAAAATTCTTCTGTACTTGTAATATAATCCCATTTACTTTTTCATTTTATCCTTTAATATTTGGCTCCAAGTGTCTGTCTAATCCCCTTTTAATGTAATCGACTGGTTATCTGTTAGTTGTTTGGAAGCTCCTTATTATTCTGAAAGGAACGAGGAAATGTCTCAAAGGCTTTAGCAACGTCAGAGAATTGACCCTTAAAAGGTTTTACTGGATGAAAAGTGTCCTGGAAAATGAGTTCACTTGCCGTCCTCTGCTCGAGTGTAATTTTTCAGTTTTTGGATTTTCCTTGAAGAGTGGTGAGCATGTAGCCACAGGGAATGTTTGTGAATAGCAGAGATGCATTTAAAGTGAGTCTAGATGAGTACATGAGGGAGAAAGGAATTAGAAGGATACACTGATAGGGCAAGATGAAGTTTGGCCCGCTCCTCATAGAATCATAGAAATTTACAGCACAGACAGAGGGAGGCCATTTCGGCCCATCGTGTCCGCACCAGCCGACAAGGAGCTATCCAGCCTAATCCCACTTTCCAGCTCTTGGTCCGCAGCCCTGGCACTTTAAGTGCACATCCAAGCATTTTTTAAATGTTTTGAGGGTTTCTGCCTCTACCACCTTTTTAAAGCAGAGAGTTCCAGACCACCACCACCCTCTGGGTGAAGAAATTTCCCCTCAAATCTCCTATGCTGTAAAATTCTATGTAAAGACGCTGGTTATCTTATTTTTGTGAATTCCCGGTTGGTGCAGGAGATGAAAATGCTTGCCATTTTAAATGAAGCTCTCCTCTTCCACCCTTTCTCTGCCCCAAGCCACCTCCTGGAGTTTGACGCTAAACCACGAAAGAACAGGATGTGCAGATGAGAGCAATCTGTGCCTGCACTGAGGAAAGGTAACCTTGTCACTGGTAATTGACTCAGAGCAGCAAAGCCACTGCAGGCCTCTGCGGAGTAGAGTATGTAGGGGAGCAGTCAAGGTTATCCACTAAATTGCTGGTGGAGTAGTTTGAAAAGATGCCAGACAACGAAGTAGCCTTGGCAGTGCAGTATAAAGTATAATGTGGCTTTCTGTTGAGAGCCTACGATCAGCATTAATTCAAAAACAAAAATAGAAGTTGGAGTTTTTAAATATACCGACAGAAGTTCTTAAATATACCGATAAAAGCGTGAAGAGTATCTTTAAAGTATTTTCAGTTTCGCTGACCACCTCGCCCCAACTTGAAGTTAGCAGGAAATTTCAGTTGACTTACAAAGAACATTCTCTTAAAAGGTGCCATGAAGTATAAGTTAGTAAACTTGTGCCTTGTAAAATCTACCTCACTTTAGTTTTTTTAAAAGCTATACTGTTTCTTTGGGCCTTTCAGTTGATCTTATGGTGAATTTTGGATGAAACCAGGTGATATATCAACCTCGATATTAAGAGTCGACGACAGTGGACGATAACTCACTCATCTGAAACTCATTTATACGGTGCAAAGTGAGAAATAAATGGGTTAATGTCCAATATAAAATGAATGTCATGTGAATATGTCAGCTAATCTTGACTTCTGGGCCTTAGATTCAGAAAGATTGTCTCCATTTAGAATAGTGTATTTTAGAAGCAATAAAAGCATCAATCTGCAATAGGTAATTTGTTCCATCTATCCTGATGATCAAAAACAGTGCATTCATTTTGGGAGAAAAATAACTGGTAGGGTTAAGAGACCAAACTTTCATCCCATGTTGGCAGGCTTGCTATCATCTGAAAGTAATTTAGCGGACAGATTAGATTTCTTGCCTGCATTGATAATTGGATGTTTTATGGCTGTTTTTATGCATGCATTTTTTTGGTATCACTTGCGCTATGTAGCAAGCCACACCTGGCATGTACTTGGGGTTGGAAAAAAATTTGACGTATAACATGCCGTACTTGATCAAGTCTCGGAGGCATGGTATGTGTAGCACGCCATACCTGGCATGTGTTCGGACTTGGAAAAGTTTGTGTATCAATTCAACTTCACTGAAGGTACAATAGTTAGTTGCCTGTGCATAAAATACTGCAGAATATTCACTGAATTCTTCCTTAATGAATGCACTCAAAAAAAAAACCATGAGCTTGTAATTCGAATTATGCCTGAAAATCCCGGAGAATGTGCCCTTTACTCATCCGTTACGTTTGTTTCTGTATCATTTCCTCCCCTTCTCTCCCTCTTCCGAAGACATTGACTGCACAGTTGCACTCCAGAGCATTGCCCAAATGGGTACTGTTCTTGAGTGTCAGCAGCCTCTCCAACTGTGAAGGACATTCCAGCTGAGCTCAAACTTTTCACCCAACATCCACGTGTGCACTCCCAGCAGGGGTTGCTGACTTACAACCAGGAAAAAGAAAGACTTGTATTTATATAGTGTCCTTTCATGACCTTAGGATGTCCTAAAGCATTACAGCCAATGAAGTACTTTTCAAGTGTAGTTCAAATGCACGAAAAGTGGCAGCACAGCAAGGTCCCATAAACAGCAGTGTAATAAAGATCAGATAATCTGTTTTCTAGTGCTGTTGAGTGAGGGATAAATATTGGCCAGGACACCGGTGGAAGAACTCCTCTGCTCTTTGAAATAGTGCTGGGGGATCTTTTAATGCCTGCCTGTAGGCAGACGGGGCCTCGGTTTAGCATCTCATCCGAAAAATGGCACCTTCGATAGTGCAGCAGTCCCTAATTGCTGCACTGGAGTGTCAGCCTAGATTTTGTACTCGAGACTCTGGAGTGGGACTTGAACCAACAACCTACTGACTGGGGTGCTACCCACTGAAATACTAGGGGACCGAGGGTCTAGTGAGAAGGAGGAACTGAAGGAAATCCTTATTAGGCGGGAAATTGATGGGATTGAAGGCCGATAAATCCCCGGGGCCTGATAGTCTGCATCCCAGAGTACTTAAGGAAGTGGCCCTAGAAATAGTGGATGCATTGGTGATCATTTTCCAATAGTCTATCGATTCTGGATCAGTTCCTATGGACTGGAGGGTAGCTAATGTAACACCACTTTTTAAGAAAGGAGGAAGAAAGAAAACGGGTAATTATAGACCGGTGAGCCTGACATCAGTAGTGGGGAAAATGTTGGAATCAATTGTTAAAGATGAAATAGCAGCGCATTTGGAAAGCAGTGACGGGATCGGATGTAACTGGTAGCGTGGACAAAGGAGAACCAGTGGATGTGGTGTATTTGGATTTTCAAAGGCTTTTGACAAGGTCCCACACACAAGATTGATGTGCAAAATTAAAGCACATGGTATTGGGGCTAATGTATTGACGTGGACCCCAGCTATTTACAATATACATTAATGATTTAGATGAAGGAATTCAGTGTAATATCTCCCAAGTTTGCAGAATACACTAAGCTGGGTGGCGGTGTGAGCTGTGAGGAGGAAGCTAAGAGGCTGCAGGCTGACTTGGACAGGTTAGGTGAGTGTGGCAGATGTAGGACCTCAAAAGTAGTAATCTCGGGATTGCTACCAGTGCCACGTGATAGTCAGAGTAGGAATCGCAGGATAGCTCAGATGAATACGTGGCTTGAGCAATGGTGCAGCAGGGAGGGATTCAAATTCCTGGGGCATTGGAACCGGTTCTGGGGGAGGTGGGACCAGTACAATCCGGACGGTCTACACCTGGGCAGAATCGGAACCAATGTCCTCGGGGGAGTGTTTGCTAGTGCTGTTGGGGAGGAGTTAAACTAATATGGCAGGGGGATGGGAACCAATACAGGGAGATAGAGGGAAACAAAAAGGAGGCAAAAACAAAAGACAGAAAGGAGATGAGGAAAAGTGGAGGGCAGAGAAACCCAAGGCAAAGAACAAAAAGGGCCATTGTACAGCAAAATTCTAAAAGGACAGAGGGTGTTAAAAAAACAAGCCTAAAGGCTTTGTGTCTTAATGCAAGGAGTATCCGCAATAAGGTGGATGAATTAACTGTGCAAATAGATGTTAACAAATATGATGTGATTGGGATTACGGAGACGTGGCTCCAGGATGATCAGGGCTGGGAACTTAACATCCAGGGGTATTCAACATTCAGGAAGGATAGAATAAAAGGAAAAGGAGGTGGGGTAGCATTGCTGGTTAAGGAGGAGATTAAGGCAATAGTTAGGAAGGACATTAGCTTGGATGATGTGGAATCTATATGGGTAGAGCTGCAGAACACCAAAGGGCAAAAAACGTTAGTGGGAGTTGTGTACAGACCTCCAAACAGTAGTAGTGATGTTGGGGAGGGCATCAAACAGGAAATTAGGGGTGCGTGCAATAAAGGTGCAGCAGTTATAATGGGTGACTTTAATATGCACATAGATTGGGCTAACCAAACTGGAAGCAATACGGTGGAGGAGGATTTTCTGGAGTGCATAAGGGATGGTTTTTTAGACCAATATGTCGAGGAACCAACTACGGGGGAGGCCATCTTAGACTGGGTGTTATGTAATGAGAGAGGATTAATTAGCAATCTCGTTGTGCGAGGCCCCTTGGGGAAGAGTGACCATAATATGGTGGAATTCTGCATTGGGATGGAGAATGAAACAGTTAATTCAGAGACCATGGTCCAGAACTTAAAGAAGGCTAACTTTGAAGGTATGAGGCGTGAATTGGCTGGGATGGATTGGCGAATGATACTTAAGGGGTTGACTGTGGATGGGCAATGGCAGACATTTAGAGACCGCATGGATGAACTACAACAATTGTACATTCCTGTCTGGCATAAAAATAAAAAAGGGAAGGTGGCTCAACCGTGGCTATCAAGGGAAATCAGGGATAGTATTAAAGCCAAGGAAGTGGCATACAAATTGGCCAGAAATAGCAGCGAACCTTGGGACTGGGAGAAATTTAGAACTCAGCAGAGGAGGACAAAGGGTTTGATTAGGGCAGGGAAAATGGAGTATGAGAAGAAGCTTGCAGGGAACATTAAGACGGATTGCAAAAGTTTCTATAGATATGTAAAGAGAAAAAGGATAGTAAAGACAAACGTAGGTCCGCTGCAGTCAGAATCAGGGGAAGTCATAACGGGGAACAAAGAAATGGCGGACCAATTGAACAAGTACTTTGGTTCGGTATTCACGAAGGAGGACACGAACAACCTTCCGGTTATAAAAGGGGTCGGGGGGTCTAGTAAGGAGGAGGAACTGAGGGAAATCCTTATTAGCCGGGAAATTGTGTTGGGGAAATTGATGGGATTGAAGGCCGATAAATCCCCAGGGCCTGATGGACTGCATCCCAGAGTACTTAAGGAGGTGGCCTTGGAAATAGTGGATGCGTTGACAGTCATTTTCCAACATTCCATTGACTCTGGATCAGTTCCTATGGAGTGGAGGGTAGCCAATGTAACCCCACTTTTTTAAAAAAGGAGGGAGAGAGAAAACAGGGAATTATAGACCGGTCAGCCTGACATCGGTAGTGGGTAAAATGATGGAATCAATTATTAAGGATGTCATAGCAGTGCATTTGGAAAGAGGTGACATGATAGGTCCAAGTCAGCATGGATTTGTGAAAGGGAAATCATGCTTGACAAATCTGGAATTTTTTGAGGATGTTTCCAGTAGAGTGGATAAGGGAGAACCAGTTGATGTGGTATATTTGAACTTTCAGAAGGCGTTCGACAAGGTCCCACACAAGAGATTGATGTGCAAAGTTAGAGCACATGGGATTGGGGGTAGTGCACTGACATGGATTGAGAACTGGTTGTCAGACAGGAAGCAAAGAGTAGGAGTAAATGGGTACTTTTCAGAATGGCAGGCAGTGACTAGTGGGGTACCGCAAGGTTCTGTGCTGGGGCCCCAGCTGTTTACACTGTACATTAATGATTTAGATGAGGGGATTAAATGTTGTATCTCCAAATTTGCGGATGACACTAAGTTGGGTGGCAGTGTGAGCTGCGAGGAGGATGCTGTGAGGCTGCAGAGCGACTTGGATAGGTTAGGTGAGTGGGCAAATGCATGGCAGATGAAGTGTAATGTGGATAAATGTGAGGTTATCCACTTTGGTGGTAAAAACAGAGAGACAGACTATTATCTGAATGGTGACAGATTAGGAAAAGGGGAGGTGCAAAGAGACCTGGGTGTCATGGTACATCAGTCATTGAAGGTTGGCATGCAGGTGCAGCAGGCGGTTAAGAAAGCAAATGGCATGTTGGCCTTCATAGCAAGGGGATTTGAGTACAGGGGCAGGGAGGTGTTGCTACAGTTGTACAGGGCATTGGTGAGGCCACACCTGGAGTATTGTGTACAGTTTTGGTCTCCTAACCTGAGGAAGGACATTCTTGCTATTGAGGGAGTGCAGCGAAGGTTCACCAGACTGATTCCCGGGATGGCGGGACTGACCTATCAAGAAAGACTGGATCAACTGGGCTTGTATTCACTGGAGTTCAGAAGAATGAGAGGGGACCTCATAGAAACATTTAAAATTCTGACGGGGTTAGACAGGTTAGATGCAGGAAGAATGTTCCCAATGTTGGGGAAGTCCAGAACCAGAGGTCACAGTCTAAGGATAAGGGGTAAGCCATTTAGGACCGAGATGCGGAGGAACTTCTTCACCCAGAGAGTGGTGAACCTGTGGAATTCTCTACCACAGAAAGTTGTTGAGGCCAATTCACTAAATATATTCAAAAAGGAGTTAGATGAGGTCCTTACTACTAGGGGGATCAAGGGGTATGGCGAGAAAGCAGGAATGGGGTACTGAAGTTGAATGTTCAGCCATGAACTCATTGAATGGCGGTGCAGGCTAGAAGGGCCGAATGGCCTACTCCTGCACCTATTTTCTATGTTTCTATGTAGTATCATGTGGCTTTGTATTTTTGTCACTTTACGAAGGCAGAATATTATCTGAATGGTGACAGATTAGGAAAAGGGGAGGTGCAAAGAGACCTGGGTGTCATGGTACATCAGTCATTGAAGATTGGCATGCAGGTGCAGCAGGCGGTTAAGAAAGCAAATGGCATGTTGGCCTTCATAGCAAGGGAATTTGAGTACAGGGGCAGGGAGGTGTTGCTACAGTTGTACAGGGCATTGGTGAGGCCACACCTGGAGTATTGTGTACAGTTTTGGTCTCCTAACCTGAGGAAGGACATTCTTGCTATTGAGGGAGTGCAGCGAAGGTTCACCAGACTGATTCCCGGGATGGCAGGACTCTGACATATGAGGAGAGACTGGATCGACTGAGCTTGTATTCACTGGAGTTTAGAAGGATCAGAGGGGATCTCATAGAAACATATAAAATTCTGACGGGACTGGACAGGTTAGAATGTTTTGATGTGGGGGAAGTCCAGAACCAGGGGACATAGTCTAAGGATAAGGGGTAAGCCATTTAGACTGAGATGAGAAGAAACTTCTTCACTCAGAGTTGTTAACCTGTGGAATTCCCTGCCGCAGAGAGTTGTTGATGCCAGTTCATTGGATATATTCAAAAGGGCATTAGATAGGGCCCTTACGGCTAAAGGGATCAAAGGGTCTGGAGAGAAAGCAGGGAAAGGGTACTGAGGTGAATGATCAGCCATGATCTTATTGAATGGTGGTGCAGGCTCGAACGGCCTACTCCTGCACCTATTTTCTATGTTTCTATGAACCACGGCTGCCACTGTGCCTTGGCCGTTTTGTATTTCCCTTCATCTACTTGGATGAGATTAATTAGAAGAGGGAACAGACCTGTTACTTTCAGGGATCAAACATTGCCGTTTGTTGGGCCCTTCGTATTCTGTGCGGCTCAAGGATGGTTACTTATCCTTTTTGAACGATCAGGAAGTGCTTCGTCCATTTTTATGTTTCCTTCATTTTGATAGGAGGCAAAGCAGCCACTCAAGTTGAAAAATGAAAATTACTTGAGAATGTGGCTAACTTAATTCTCAAACGATATGTATTTTGTTATCATATTAATACGGGGACTCGTAGTCTTTGCCAATCAATTCTTCTATTTGACATTCGAAAAACCATTTATTTTAAAATAAAAAAAAATTATTTGATGTCCACAGAACAAAAACCTTTTCCACATTTCTTAATGTTGACTGAGTTGGCATAAATTTTAGGAGTAGGGAGTATACTTGATAATCTTGAGAGTCCTGACAAAAATTGGCAAGGGTACAGCTTGGGTAATGGCCAACGGCATTTTATTTGAGCGTGTCCAGCTCAATCTTCAGTGACAAAGTAGACTGGAACACAAAAACAAAAGCCAAATACTGTGGATGCTGAAATCAGTAATAAAAACTGACATACTCAGCAGTTCAGGCAGTATCTGTGGAGAGAGAAACGGGGTTAACATTTCAGGTCGATAACCTTTCGTCAGAATTTCTGAGAAGACAGAAAGCAGGAAACTATAGACCAGTTAGCCTAACATTTGTCAGTGGGAAAATGCTGGCGTCTATTATTAAGAAAGTAAGTAGCAGGACATTCTGAAAATCATAACATAGTCGAGCAAAGTCAGCATGGTTTTATGAAAGGAAAATCATGTTTGACAAATTTGCTGGTGTGCTTTGAGGAGGTAATGAGCATGGTGGTTAAAGGGGAACCAGTAGAGGTCATGTATTTGGATTTCCAGAAGGCATTCGATCAGGTGCCACATAAAAGTTTACTGCACAAGATAAGAGGGCACGGGGTTGGGGGTAATGTATTAGCATGGATAGAAGATTGGCTAACGAATAGAAAACAGAGAGTCGGGTTAAATGGGTCATTTTCAGGTTGGCAAACAGTAACTAGTGGGGTGCCGCAGGGATCGGTGCTGGGATCCAACTATTTACAATCTATATTAACGACTTGGAAGAAGGGACTGAGTGTAACGTAGCCAAGTTTGCTGACAATACAAAGATGGGAGGAAAAGCAATGTGTGAGGAGGACACAAAAAAATCTGCAAAAGGACATAGACAGGCTAAGTGAGTGGGCAAAAATTTGGCAGATGGCGTATAATGTGGGAAAATGTGAGGTTATCCACTTTGATACGGAAAAAAATAAAGCTAATTATTATTTAAATAGGGAGAGATTACACACTGCTGCAGTGCAGAGGGATCTGGGGGTCCTTGTACATGAAACACAAAAAGTTAGTATGCAGGTACAGCAAGTAATCAGGAAGGCAAATGGAATGTTGGCCTTTATTGCAAGGGGAATGGAGTATAAAAGCAGGGAAGTCCTGCTACAACTGTACAGGGTATTGGTGAGACCACACCTAGAGTACTGCGTACAGTTTTGATCTCCTTATTTAAGGAGAGATATACTTGCATTGTAGGCAGTTCAGAGAATGTTCACGAGGTTGATTCCTGAGATGAAGGGGTTGTCTTATGAAGAAAGGTTGGGCCTATACTCAATGGAGTTTAGAAGAATGGGAAGTGATCTTATTAAAACATATAAGATTCTGAGGGGGCTGGACAGGGTAGATGCTGAGAGAATGTTTCCCCTCTTGAGGGAATCGAGAACTAGGGGGCCTAGTTTCAGAATAAGGGGTCACCCATTTAAAACAGAAATAAGGAGGAATTTCTTCTCTCGAGGGTTGTGAATCTTTTGAATTCTCTACCCCAGAGAGCTGTGGTGGCTGAATCATTGAATACATTTAAGGTGGAGATGGACAGATTTTTGAATGATAAGGGAGTCGAGGGTTCTGGGGAGCGGGCAGGGAAGTGGAATTGAGGCCAAGATCAGCCATGATATTGAATAGCGGAGCAGGCTCGAGGGGCCAAATGGCCTAGTCCTGCTCCTATTTCTTATGTTCTTATTAAAACTTACAGATTTAATTGTTTTTAAGCAACTGCAGAGACAGGGAAAGGGTGGAGGGCAGGAGTGATTAAATGACAAAAGAGATGATGTTGCAAGGTTAAAAGGGGGTAATGGGACAAGTGAAGGAACAAAAGATGGGTCTCGAGGAGCTGTAAATGGCAACAGCAGAACTGTTGCCAATAACTGCTGTCTGGAAAAAAATGGGAGCAGTGGTTATGACCCATCTTTGATCCTTTACTTGTCCCATTATCACCCCCTACGCCTTGCACCATCATCCCTTTTATCGTTGAAGCTTTCTTGCCTTCCACCTAATCATATACCTTCCCTTTTGTTCCTTCCTTCCCCAACCCCCCTTTCCCAGCCTTTGTTTGTTTAAAACCTGTTACATCTCTAACATCTTCCAGTTCTGACAAAAGGTCGTCAAACTGAAACATTAACCTTCGTCGAGTGTTTCCAGCATTTTTTTGTCTTTAGACCCACCATCATAGGCAGTCCCTCGAATGAGGATGACTTGCTTCCACGCCAAAAAGGGATGAGTTCACAGATGTTGCAATCAAGGACCTAATATTCCAGGTCCTGAACTACGTCCAGAAGGGTGGAAGATGCCTGTGCATGGATTTTTTTAATGTGTGGTGACCGTTGCATACCAGCCACCACACGGGCTTGACAATTAGGTCTTGGTCCAGTGGCAAGGGTTATCCAAGACAGCTGGAGACCTGCTCTGTTGCACGGGCCTAGTGCGCACACATATCGCAGTGTGGGCTGGCCTGTGCTGTCCCTGGGCTCCTGGCCCCGTACTTGCACCTCTCCTGGGCCCGATAGTATCCCTCCACAGACTCTCCCCGCTCTTGCTGTATCTGCCCACGCTCCAATTACCGACCTGGACCTTGATGACGTCACTCTTCGCTGCCGTTGCCCTCCTGTACCATTTCGCGCTGCTCCCTGAAATGGCATACCTCCACGTGGCTCCCAGGCCGCCGCACCTCCGTTCCTTTTATGGCCCCGACTTGCCGCTGGTGTTCTCAAGCAGGTTGGGGCCTCCACGCTGCTCAGCAGTGAGGACACCCTGTCCCGCAGCCTCGCTCACACGGTCCCAGCCGAGCCTGTATCAATTTTGTTTTTGCCACGTTTTTTTGTGCTCGGAATTGTGACCTTTCTGGGGAATGAAATGGTTTGTTACATTGTGACCCCACTAGTCACATGAAATCCACTTGGGTCAGGTAAAGCACAGGTTAAATGTAGAATGAAGCTCTTTGTACTCGTCCTGCACTATTAACCCTAATCTCAGAAGAATTATATAGAATTTACCGCACAGAAACAGACCATTCGGCACAACTGGTCAATGCCAGTGTTTATGCTCCACACGAGCCTCCTCCTACCCTACTTCATCTCGCCCAATTGGCACATACTTTTATTCCTTTCTCCCTCATGTACTTATTTAGCTTCTCAATGATTAACGTCAACTGTGCTGCTGCGATATTTTAATTTCTGACCCTCGCCATTTTTGGTGCCTATAAGTAAGGATACCAATTTAAAAATGCCTTTTTTGTGCTGTGGATGTGTGTTCACCAAGGCTGGGTTGAGACTGCCCAGACTGAACAGTCGTGGGGAGAGTCATAACCTATGCCATGGACAGGATTCACACTCTGGCTCCAGAGATGAAAAAAACAGCACTCCGGCAGTGGATCTTAATATGTCCTTACTATACAGTACAAATGCTCACGAGGCCCATACTAGAGAGAAGGTCACTCTGTGACCAGTTACCTTTATTCCAGCACTGAAGTGAAGAAGAAGATGGGTGGAGCTTCCCCTTTTATACCTGAAAGTCCAGGTTAGGAGTGTCTCCCACAAGTTCACCACCTAGTGGTCAGTGTTCTTACGGTGTACAACTTAGGTCAGTTTATACATGGATTACAATGACAGTTGAATACATGACAGATCATGTCCACGCTGATGGGATGAAAATCTGAGTCTTCTAGCTGTAAGCCCCCACGTGAGATGAGTTTACAGTGCTCTTAACTAAGTTCTTGCCTCGAAATAGAAAGGTGCAACTAAATCGGCTTATTCAGGAGACCCGAAGAGGCAGGTGTGGGTTTGCTTTTGAGGCTCTGATGTAGACAACTGAAATGCCATTTTTTAATCTTTTTAAGTGAGTGGGCAGTATTGGCAGAATATGTCGGTGAGCTGTGGCGTGACATTTAGGATATTGTGATGGACTTCTTGTGGCCTTCATTTTTACCAGAAGTTTAAGCAAAATGGCTGTAAAGTCACATGACCACATACTAATTAAAGAAGAAATGTCTCTTTTGTATTTTTTTCAAAAAAAAGAAAGATTTGGTAGTATAGAATGTAGGTTTTCATCTGTTATTCTCCCATTCGCCAGCCATGGACAGTGCATAGAAGGCACCTCAAGTCGCTGGAGATGTATCACTAACGATGTCTCCGCAAGATCCTGCAAATCCCCTGGGAGGACGGCGCACCAACATCAGTGTCCTTGTCCAGGCTAACATCTCCAGCATTGAAGCACTGACCACACTCGATCAGCTTTGCTGGGCAGGCCACATAGTTTGCATGCTAAACACGAGACTCCCAAAGCGGAGCTCCTTCATGGCAAATGAACCAAAGGTGGGCGGCGGAAATGTTACAAGGGCACCCTCAAAGCCTCCCTGGTAAAGTTGCGACATCACCATTGACACCTGGGAGACCCTGGCCGAAGGCCGCCCTAGGTGGAGAAAGTGCATCCGGGAGGGCGCTGAGCTCTTCGAGTCTCATTGCTGCGAGCGTGAAAAAGTCAGGCGCAGGCAATGGAAGGAGCGCGCGGCAAACCAGTCCCACCCACCCCTTCACTCGACGAATGTCTGTCCCACCTGTAACAGGGTCTGTGGCTCTCGTATTGAACCGTTCAGCCCGAAAGAACTCACTTGAGGAGTAGAAACAAGTCTTCCTCGATTCTGAGGGACTGCCTATGATGATCTGTGTACCTCTCTCTATCTTGCTCTCGTTCGTGTTCTCGCCTCTCTCTCTTCCCACCCCCCCGCGCCTCTCTCTTCCCCCCCCCGCGCCTCTCTCTTCGCCCCCCCCCCGCGCCTCTCTCTTCCCCCCCGCCTCTCTCTCTTCCCCCCCCGCCTCTCTCTCTTCCCCCCCCGCCTCTCTCTCTTCCCCCCCCGCCTCTCTCTCTTCCCCCCCCGCCTCTCTCTCTTCCCCCCCGCCTCTCTCTCTTCCCCCCCGCCTCTCTCTCTTCCCCCCCGCCTCTCTCTCTTCCCCCCCGCCTCTCTCTCTTCCCCCCCGCCTCTCTCTCTTCCCCCCCGCCTCTCTCTCTTCCCCCCCCGCCTCTCTCTCTTCCCCCCCTGCCTCTCTCTCTTCCCCCCCCGCCTCTCTCTCTTCCCCCCCCCGCCTCTCTCTCTTCCCCCCCCCGCCTCTCTCTCTTCCCCCCCCGCCTCTCTCTCTTCCCCCCCTGCCTCTCTCTCTTCCCCCCCCGCCTCTCTCTCTTCCCCCCCGCCTCTCTCTCTTCCCCCCCCGCCTCTCTCTCTTCCCCCCCCGCCTCTCTCTCTTCCCCCCCCGCCTCTCTCTCTTCCCCCCCCGCCTCTCTCTCTTCCCCCCCCGCCTCTCTCTCTTCCCCCCCCGCCTCTCTCTCTTCCCCCCCCGCCTCTCTCTCTTCCCCCCCGCCTCTCTCTCTTCCCCCCCCGCCTCTCTCTCTTCCCCCCCGCCTCTCTCTCTTCCCCCCCCGCCTCTCTCTCTTCCCCCCCCGCCTCTCTCTCTTCCCCCCCCGCCTCTCTCTCTTCCCCCCCCGCCTCTCTCTCTTCCCCCCCCGCCTCTCTCTCTTCCCCCCCCGCCTCTCTCTCTTCCCCCCCCGCCTCTCTCTCTTCCCCCCCCGCCTCTCTCTCTTCCCCCCCCGCCTCTCTCTCTTCCCCCCCCGCCTCTCTCTCTTCCCCCCCCGCCTCTCTCTCTTCCCCCCCCCGCCTCTCTCTCTTCCCCCCCCGCCTCTCTCTCTTCCCCCCCCCGCCTCTCTCTCTTCCCCCCCCGCCTCTCTCTCTTCCCCCCCCGCCTCTCTCTCTTCCCCCCCCCGCCTCTCTCTCTTCCCCCCCCCCCCGCCTCTCTCTCTTCCCCCCCCGCCTCTCTCTCTTCCCCCCCCCCGCCTCTCTCTCCTTCCCCCCCCCCGCCTCTCTCTCTCTTTCCCCCCCGCCTCTCTCTCTTCCCCCCCCGCCTCTCTCTCTTCCCCCCCCTGCCTCTCTCTCTTCCCCCCCCCCCCGCCTCTCTCTCTTCCCCCCCCCCCCGCCTCTCTCTCTTCTTCCCCCCCCCCCGCCTCTCTCTCCTCTTCCCCCCCCCCCCCGCCTCTCTCTCCTCTTCCCCCCCCCCCGCCTCTCTCTCCTCTTCCCCCCCCCCCCCCGCCTCTCTCTCCTCTTCCCCCCCCCCCCCGCCTCTCTCTCCTCTTCCCCCCCCCCCGCCTCTCTCTCGCTCTTTCCCCCCCCCCCCCGCCTCTCTCTCCTCTTCCCCCCCCCCCCGCCTCTCTCTCCTCTTCCCCCCCCCCCGCCTCTC